>NC_056430.1:21534865-21839031 GCF_018296145.1 Oncorhynchus tshawytscha | reverse complement strand
CTGTGGTAGCAATGCTGGTTAAGTGTGCCTTGAATTCTAAATAAATCACTGACAGTTTCACCAGCAAAGCACCCCCACACCATCACACCTCCTCCTCCTCCATGCTTCATGGTGGGAACCACACATGTGGAGATCCTCTGTTCACCTATTCTGCATCTCACAAAGACACAGCGGTTGGAACCAAACATCTCACATTTGGACTAATCAGAACAAAGGACAGATTTCCACCAGTTTAATGTCCATTGCTTGTGTTTCTTGGCTCAAGCAAGTTTCTTCTTCTTATTGGTATCCTTTGGTAGTGGTTTCTTTGTAGCAATTCGACCATGAAGACCTGATTCACGCAGTCTCCTCTAAACAGTTGATGTTGAGATGTGTCTGTTACTTTAACTAATTTATTTGGGGTGCAATTTCTGAGGCTGGTAACTCCAATGAACTTATCCTCTGCAGCAGAGGTAACTCTGGGTCTTCCTTTCCTGTGGCGGTCCTCATGAGAGCCAGTTTCATCATAGCGCTTGATGGCATTTGCGACTGCACTTGAAGAAATTTTCTGGATTGACTGACCTTCATGTCTTAAAGTATTGATGGACTGTTGTTTCAATTTGCATATTTGAGCAGTTCTTGCCATAATATGGACTTGGTCTTTTACCAAATAGGGATATCTTCTGTATACCAACTCTACATTGTCACAACACAACTGATTGGCTCAAACGCATTAAGAAGGAAAGAAATTCCACAAATTAACTTTTAACAAGGCACACCTGTTAATTGAAATGCATTCCAGGTGACTACCTCATGAAGCTGGTTGAGAGAATGCAAATAGTGTCCAAAGCTGTCATCAAGGCAAAGGGTGGCTACTTTGAAGAATCTCAAATGTAAAATATATTTTGTATTTGTCTAACACTTTTTTGGTTACTACATGATTCCATATGCGTTATTTCATAGATTTGATGTCTTCACTTTTATTCTGAAATGTAGAAAATAGTAAAAATAAAGAAAAACCTTTGAATGAGTAGGTGCGTCCAAAATGTTGACTGGTACTGTATGTGAAAATGAACACACCATTATTATTATTACATTATTGTCTTTATTTCGGGACTGAACTAATTAGAATAATACTCAGCATGCTTTGGAACTGTTCACTTTTAAATATACATTCAGTTCACTTAGCAGTCGCTCTTATTAAACAATAGTGCCATCAGACTTCTGATACCAATGTAGGGTGAAAGGGGGCTACGTAATTGAGAACCGTTGCTGATCCTCAACGTGGGGGCCCCTCAGGGGTGCGTGCAGAGTCCCCTCCTGTACTCCCTGTTCACTCAGAACTGCATGACCAGGCACCACTCCAACACCATCATTAAGTTTTCCAATGAAACAACAGTGGTAGGCCTGATCACGACAACGACAAGACAGCCTATAGGGAGGTCAGAGACCTGGCCGTGTGGTGCCAGGACAACAAGACAAAGACAAAGGAGATGATTCTGGACAACAGGAAAAGGAGGACCGAGCACACCACCATTCTCATCGATGGGACTGTAGTGGAGAAGGTTGAGAGCTTAAAGTTCCTTGGTGTCCAACAAACTAACATGGTTCAAGCAACACCAAGACAGTTCTGAAGAGGGCACAACAAAACCTGTTCCCCCTCAGGAGACTAAAAAGATTTGTCATGGGTCCTCAGATCCTCAAAAGGTTCTACAGCTGTACCAATGAGAGAATCTTGACTCCATTATGATATAATTGATTGTTTGATTGTACAGAGGAACAAACATCAGTTAGGGCTGACTAGGGTCCGGAGAACATGCCAGGGCAAGTACAATTGGGCAAGTGTGGGTCACCACCTTTACCCCTGAATAAAACATGACTTTGCCAGTATATTTATAGCACCTCTAATTACTACAGGAGCATGGTACAGCCTATTGACTCCTATGAATAATTGACACAATGAAAATCACATGGATTTATGAAAAGATGGCGTGGAGAGGGTAATGAAACATTGGGTTCTAGTATTTTTGTTGTTGTGTTTCATTAGGATCCCAATTAGCTGTTGCTGACACAGCAGCTACTCTTCCTGGGTTCAACAGTCCACACAAAACATAGAACATGACATAATACAGAACATCAATAGACAGCTCAAGGTCTGAACTAAAAATAAGAACAACAGAACCAAATAAGATCCAACTTGACACCACACGGAGAGAAAGAGACCCATTACTCTAGGCCTACATCCAAACATGTTACATCTCCATTTTTATGTTACATTTACATTTAGTAGTATCAATCAGTAACACCATTACATACATCAGTACATATTCTTATGCCTACGAGTTCCAAATGATGGATTGTGGCCTGTGTGGCTGAAAACATGGGTTTGTTTTAAAACCAAAGCCTTTTTGATGCAAGAACACAACAGTTTGTGAGGAGCCAGTGGACAGTAACACTGTAACTTCACAACCTCGGTGCATTGGCGCACATCCGCTAAGTACCTAGGCCCTGGCTGGCAGTGAGGTGACACTCTAATGACCACAATAAAATGCATTTCATTCACACCTTCAGCATGACCAATCCATTTTTCACACATGGCCTTTGTAGCTCCCCACCACCCCTCATTCATATCCAACTGATAAATCCTCAATCCCAGGCTCCTTTACCACTCAAAGCACTCACCTGATGAATCAAACCACTAATTTGATCCTCAACTGATCTCCAAACCTTTCTTTGTCTCTGTCTGGATCACCACAGGCAAAAAGGCAGAACACTCCACCTAGTGGCCACTTGGATTAAAGCACAGACATAAAAGAGCATCATGGTAATGTTGTTTCCACTTTTTATTTGATTATTTTTATTTAACTTTTATTTAACTAGGCAAATCAGTTAAGAACAAATTCTTATTTACAATGACGGTCTACAAAAAGGCAAAAGGCCTCCTGCGTGGACAAGGGCCTGGGATTTTAAAATATTAAATAAAAAATACAATATAAATATCGGACAAAACACACATCACAACAAGAGAGACGCAACACTACATAAAGAGAAACCTAAGACAACAAAATAACAGCAAAACAGGACAGCACAGCATGGTAGCAACACAACATGACAACAACATGGTAGCAACACAAAAACATGGTACATTATTGGGCAAAGTCATCAGCACAAAGGTCAAACTGATAAAACTGAGATAAAACTGTCCAGTTTGAGTGTTTGTTGCAGCTCGTTCCAGTCGCTAGCTGCAGCAAACTGAAAAGAGGAGCGACCCAGGGATGTGTGTGCTTTGGGGACCTTTAACAGAATGTGACTGGCAGAACGGGTGTTGTATGTGGAGAATGAGGGCTGCAGTAAATATCTCAGATAGGGGGGAGTGAGGTCTAAGAGGGTTTTATATATAAGCATCAACCAGTGGGTCTTGCAACAAGTATGCAGAGTATACAGAGAGCTGGTCACAGGTGTACCTCAGCCACGCTCAAGGTACTAAACGATATCATAACCGCTATTGATAAAAGACAGTACTGTGCAACCGTCTTCATTGACCTGGCCAAGGTTTTCGACTTTGTCAATCACCGTATTCTTACTGGCAGACTCAACAGCCTTGGTTTCTCAAATGACTGCCTCGCCTGGTTCACCAACTACTTCTCAGATAGAGTTCAGTGTGTCAAATTGGAGGGCCTGTTGTCCGGACTTCTGGCAGTCTCTATGGGGGTGCCACAGGGTTCAATTCTCGGGCCGACTATTTTTTCTCTATATATCAACGATGTCGCTCTTGCTGCTGGTGATTTCCTGATCCTCCTCTATGCAGACGACACCATTCTGTATATATCTGGCCCTTCTTTGGACACTGTGTTAACAAACCTCCAAACGAGTTTCAGTGCCATACAACACTCCTTCCGTGGCCTCCAACTGCTCTTAAATGCTAGTAAAACTAAATGCATGCTTTTCAACCGATCGCTGACCGCACCCACCCGCTGACTAGTGTAGCCGGTGCTATACTGCACCGCTGTAACTCTGCGTTGTGTGTGGTTGATAGATTATAAACGTGGACTTTGGAGATCAGGTATTTTTAATCAAGCAGAACTGACTCTCTGCCTCCTGCATCTGCATCCAAAAGGAAATAAAACATTTGTAGAGCACATATGTTCTGAGAATCGTCGCCTCTTTCTCTCTCAGTGCATCAAAATGATTTTCAAATACAAAAATTAATACACTCTCTCCTTATTATACATAACATATTTTACATAGATAAAACCACATACCTGCATCCAAAAGGAAATAAAACATTTGTAGAGCACATATGTTCTGAGAATCGTCGCCTCTTTCTACAACAGATGCACAATAGGAGGGATTGGGATTATTCGAGGAGCTAGCCATCATTCACACATACAATAGCCTGCTAATACCTTAGCTAGCTATTAACCACATGTTGAATTCAGAATATTGACATCATCCTAAAAAGTACAATTACAAGTGCATCTTAACAATACCATCCACTTATGAGTAGCCTCTAAATATACATCATTATTCATGAACAAAATACTGTGTGTATGACTTTGTACTTAAAAGAATCAAACTTTTCTGAAGACAGAAAAAGCGTGCCTACCTCTCTCAGTGCATCAAAATGATTTGAGCACGAGCACGCCGGGCAAAACGTAAGTACACACTCCCCTTCTCCCAGGATGCAGGCATGCATAACACATCAACACAACATATTGATATATGAACCTGGTGAAATTCACATAGTACTTTAACAACTGTTACACTAGCATCACTACTCTGGATGGTTCTGACTTAGAATATGTGGACAACTACAAATAACTAGGTGTCTGGTTAGACTGTAAACTTTCCTTCCAGACTCAATTTCGTGCTCTGCAATTTCACCGGTTGTTGTCGAGGTGGGGCACTAGCGCCCCACCTAGCTCAAAGAGGTTTTTAAACATCTCCAATCCAAAATTAAATCTAGAATCTGCTTCCTATTTCACAACAAAATCTCCATCACTAACGCTGCCAAAGATACCCTCGTAAAACTGACCATCCTACCGATCCTCGACGATATCATTTACAAAATAGCCTCCAACAATCTACTCAGCAGTCTGGATTCAGTCTATCACAGTGCCATCCATTTTGTCACCAAAGCCCCATATACGACCCACCACTTGCGACCTGTATGGTCTCATCGGCTGGCCCTCGCTACATATTCGTCGCCAGACCCACTGGTTCCAGGTCATCTATAAGTTATTGCTAGGTAAAGCTCTGCCTTATCTCAGCTCACTGGTCACCATAACAACATCCACCTGTAGCACGCGCTCCAGCAGGTATATCTCTCTGGTCATCCCCAAAGCCAACACCACTTTTGGCCGCCTTTCCTTCCAGTTCTCTGCTGCCAATGACTGGAAAGAATTGCAAAAATCGCTGAAGTTGGAGACTTATATCTCCCTCATTAACTTTAAGCATCAGCTATCTGAGCAACTTAACGATCGCTGCAGCTGTACACAGCCCATCTGTAAATAGCCCATCCAATCTACCTACCTCATCCCCATATTTTTTTTTTTTTTTAAATGTAAAAACATTTTCTCTTTTGCACACCAGTATTTCTACTTGCACATCATCATCTGCACATCTATCACTCCAGTGTTAATTTGCTAAATTGTAATTACTTCGCTACTATGGCCTATTTATTGCCTTACCTCCTCATGCCATTTGCACACACTGTATATAGACTTTTTGTTCTATTGTGTTATTGACTGTATGTTTGTTTATTCCATGTGTAACTCTGTGTTGTTGTTTGTGTCACACTGCTTTGCTTTATCTTGGCCAGATCGCAGTTGTAAATGAGAACTTGTTCTCAACTGGCCTACCTGGTTAAATAAAGGTGAAATTAAAGTGAAATTTAAAAAATTGTCACACAGCTGTCATCAATACTGGGCGAGTAGTCTCCTCTGATTGGTCCATGCTCAGTATGCAACACCACGCCAAGGCATAGTTCCAGGTGTTTAGAAAGGCACTGAAAATCCTTCTTTTTCCTAAAAATTCAGTCATCAAATCGAGTCTTCTCCATTCCAGGAAATCACTGACCATTCATGGGCTAAGGGAGCCTATATGCACAGCATAGGTTAAACCAAAACTGACAGCCTGACTTCAAGTCAGTACACCTGCAACCTCAAACTTAGCACTACGCAGCAGCACTGAAAAAATCTATCACACTACTTTTAACAGAGCAAAACTAGTGCCAGCCTGCCTCCCTGCATTCGGGGATAATGGGATAGTGATGAAGGTCCCAGCGAGTGTCACAACAGCACTGAGGAAGGGGGGCAGCCCCATCAGGCGACATTGTCTCTGAGGTTACAGACAACAACTGTCCCTCTCTCACCATATCTTGGTGACTCACTCAGCAGCATTCGGCAGGAACATTTATTTTGTATTTTTCTGGGGATTGTAGTATTCATGCTTCTGGGTGTTCAGAGATGACATGAGTTAGCAACTGACTGCATTAGAGTGCTAGCACAAACGGGTATAAGACAATACAATAGGCATACAGTAGATTTATTAATTTAGTGAAATCATTAATCTCACCTTTGACCAATCGTAGCTGGAGGCGTAGGCGAATATGTTGCCGTTGTTGTGGAAGCAGCAAGTGGTGATTGGAATGTCCAGCTGCTCTGAGGTCTTTAACTTGGTGCGGGCATTTTCGTACCAGAAGATGAAGCGTCTGTCAGGTCCCACAGTGGACATTGTACCGTGGACAGGGTGGAAGGAGATAGCATTCACCTGAGAGAGTGAGGTAGAGGGGGAGAAATGGAGGGAGAGCAAGAGAGAGGGGGGAGTTAAGAGAGAGAAAGATATAGAAAATATGGTAGGGAGAGAGATCAATGCTACGTTGTTTAGTTTGAGACTAATTGACAACTACTCATGTAAAGAAAGGCACCATTGCATTACTGAATAAAGACAAGGCAACATACAGTGTATACAGCAGGTCTCGCCAACCCTGTTCCTGGAGAGCTACCGTCCTGTAGGTTTTCGGTCCAACCATAATCTAGCATACCTGATTCTAATAATTACCTGGTTGATAAACTGAATCAGGTCAGTTACAAATGGGGTTGGAGTGAAAACCTACAGGAGGGTAGCTCTCCAGTAACAGGGTCGTAGGGTAGCAGTGTTGGTGCCATTGGACCTGTGACACTTAAAGATAAAGTTATCCTTGGATTTGCAACAAAAAACCCATAGACAGGTACATCACAATTCAATAATCTTACTGGGACTTTGAATTCCAAAACTTGAGTCTTCTATGTGGCCACACAGGTTTGGGGGGTTAATGTAGTGGATAGCCATGTGACCCCCAGTGCAAAGCCCGTGTAAAGCCCGCTTGGCCTTAAATATTTCCACACAGCAATGCTGTAGAGAATGTTCAACAAGGGCATTCAGAGGTCATTCATGAAGAACCAACGCTGCAAATGCTCAGGATGATGTTAAGATGAACAGTATGCAGAGAGCGAGAGAAACAATACGTGATTACGTGAAAAGGAAAGGGAAGGCCTCTCTCTGCTATGGCCAGCACTACTATGGGGTACACCACATATGCACACTAGCTTCTCTCTGGCATCTGCAGAGACATTATGGGATTGGGGGAGCATGTGTCCTAGAACTGAGGGGGGAGACAAGAGATGAGGGAAGAAGATCATCACATCTAACATCCTCCTTTTGTAATTAGAACCAATGACTTCGAAAGTGCACTTTATAACATTCTGAGAGATGACGATTTTCAAATGTTTAGAATGACAATCTTCAGTGTTTTGTCCCAGCTGCCCATCATAATACAGCTGTAGTTAGTAGTTTTTATCCAGTGCCATCGTGCTAGGGGGTAAACGTGGGTTTTCATCAAGATCATTTTATCATCATCCTTATGTTATTAGTCTGTTAGGGCAACATGGTTGGAAAGAGAGAGGAGGTTACCTGTTCAACCTGGTTTCTGTTCAGGTCCCACATCTTAGCTGTCTTGTCACAGGAAGCCAACAATACTTTGTTTCTATCCTGTTTAAACAGAATCGTGTATAATCAGACCCTGGAATCCAGGTATTTATTATTCCCATTTCCAAGACACCGACATAGCATTGTTTCTCATTGCTCATCCAGCATCTTAAATGTATTGTAGTTATAAGGCTGTAGCTGTGTGAACAATAGTATGTTCATAATTCTCTGTGCTTGCAGTTCTAGTGTGTTATGCCAGGCTTACATCACTCCAGCAAATGTCCAGTACATGACCAGTGTGCATCTGCTGGGCCACGGAACCCAAACCGGCTGCGCCATCGTGCGCAATCGTGCATAGATTTATTTTGTCCCCCTACACCAAATGCGATCACGACATACAGGTTAAAATATCAAAACAAACTCTGAACCAATTACATTAATTTGGGGACAGGTCGAAAAGCATTAAACATGTATGGCAATTTAGCTAGTTAGCTTGCACTTTCTAGCTAATTTGTCCTATTTAGCTAGCTTGCTGTTGCTAGCTAATTTGTCCTGGGTAATTTTACCTGAAATGCACAAGGTCCTCTACTCCGACAATTAATCCACACATAAAACGGTCAACCGAATCGTTTCTAGTCATCTCTCCCCCTTCCAGGCTTGTTCGTGTTTGAACTTAAATGGTGATTGGCATCTACACTTTCATGGTATTACCTCGACAACAGGCAAAACAGTTCGTCTTTCAATCACCCATGTGGGTATAACCAATGAGGAGATGGAACGTGGGTACCTGCTTCTATAAACCAATGAGGAGATGAGAGAGGCAGGACTTGCAGCGCAATCTGCGCCAGAAATAGGAATGACTTCTATTTTAGCCCTCGTCAACGCAGACGCTCGTTGGCGAGTGCGGGCAGTGTGGGTGCAATGATTGAATAAAAGATATTCCTAAATTTATTTTGCAACGCTCACGCACGCGACACTAGCGGTGTAGTCAGGGTATTAGGGATGGTCGGCACATTGTCCTGCACCTCCCAGCACTGCACCTTTGGTTAGGGCACACAGAGAGCAATTAAGACAGCGGTCACCAACCATGGTCCTGGAGAGCTGTGCATACTGTTGTTCCAAACCAGGACTACTTCCAACCTGATTCAACTTATAGTGACAATCACTCACGTCATTGGCCCAGGATCCTTAAATGTGGAAGTTTCCTGGCATGGTGGGCAGAATGAAAGCCATACAGCTGATGCTGTCATCAGGTGGCAAGGTGACCTCAACGTCCTGTAGCAGAGATAATGCAGCTAGAATTTAAAATAATTGAAAAGATGACGTCAACAGAGAGAGCTGCCTCGCTTCTAGTTCTTATGAAACTTTGCAGTATTTTGTTTTTTTAATGTATTATGTCTTACATTGTTAGCTCAGAAAATGTTATGTGTTATTACATCCAGCCGGGAAGAACTATTGGATATCAGAGAGGCGGTAACTCACCAGCACTACCAGCATTACAACCAGGAATATGACTTCCCCGAAGCAGATCCTTTGTCCGTAACACCCAGGGCAATTAAACTGATTCCAGTGGCCGACACAAAACAACGCCGGCGAAGGAGAGGCACCCAGAGCGGTCTTTTAGTCCGACTTAGGAGGCACGAACCCCACCCGCCGCTTCCGAGTATATTACTCGCTAGAGTAATTACAGACTAGAGCAAAGGATCCTAATTTCAAACTCTCCAAAAAAGTGTTTTCAATTCTAAAAACGGGCAATATTTATAGTAACTGAAAAATGATCTTATGTAGTTTGTTGCAATAACCCTCTGACTTTAAAGAATATTTATATTAAAACTGTGATTCCTAAAAAAAATTGTCCGGAGATTTGGCCAGCTATACCATAAGGACCTCTTCTTCATGGTCTGTAAAGTCCTTTACTCTTGATAGATTTATACAAACAATATATCACCATGGTCACAACCATAAACTGTAAACTCCATCTCCCTGATAGATTAAGACATAATATGAATTGTCAAATATGTTTATTTTAATTAGATTTTAAAGTCTGAATGCAACTGAGGAAAAACAAAATTGCTACTGTGTATACCACTTGAATGAAGATGAAAAATGTGGCAACACCATAAAACATAAACTCCGTCAGATTTTGTCTAACGTCAACTCCGTCCGATTAGATTGAATGGTTATGTTTTTCTTGGGGATTTTCAAATGAATAATTCTCTATATTTTACAAATGTTTGTATTGAACATGTATTTTTAGAGGCTAAAATATGTCTGTTTTTGAGTAGGCCTATCTGTTGTCATCTCTGTCACTGATGCTAACCCCCATAAAATATTTTTGTTGTTGTTTAATATTCAGAAAAAATATTTTAATCAATCTTCTGCAACATATGGTTAAATTATTGAAGTATTTGATGTGCAGGATGTTTATTTTATAAATGTTGTTTTATGTTCTGAATCTAGAAAAACATGCCAAAATGCTAACGAGTTAGTTGCATTTTCTGAAGAAAAAATGTATGTACTTCAAAATATTTGTGAAACAATAGTTGAGATTGTCTTGTCTTTTAAGAATCCCTGAGGGGTGGAATCTCAGAATAAATGTGTAAATTGATGAAAACAAATGTTGTGCTAGTTGTGCAAGACATTTTATAGATAAAAGGATAAATAGCATATTGTATTTAACTGTGTGCATGCTTTTCTCCTTAGAGAAAACAGCTGATTCAAAGGGGGTGTGGCGGATTTTAAAACACTTCCGTGTGAGGTTACCCTTGTGCATCCTCTGTCAAAGTAGGTAATCGAGGAGGGGAGTAGACTTCTTTCTTCGCCTACTAACGAATTGACACTCTCCTCAATCCCTCAACCACTTAGCGGTTTCTGGGTCACGGAGGAGGACGGAGGAGTTGAGATGACGGACTTCTGTCCAATTGATAATCTTCCATGGTCTATTTGATAATGCTAACAAGTAACGTTACTGAATAAAAAGCGCTAGCACCAGCTACGGTGAACACCTTTCTTATGTAGCTACACTAGGAAGATTTTATCTGACACCCTATAATTAACTAATTTACATGAGCCCATATAGATATATTTCGCAACAATAGATGTATGGCTAATAGCCATGCTATGGAAATGTGTCACCTGTGTGGTCATGGTTAGAAGGGATGCAGCTAAGTCAAAGTGACATCAAAAGTTGCCAGTCCGAGTCATGTCCGGGAGAATTTTTGTATTTTAGCTTTTCTGAACCTTAATTAACCTAATGATGCTAACCTGCTACGAAAAGACACTTCTGACATTAGCTGCATCCCATGTAGTCAAAACCCACCTGTGCCAGTACTCAACTTCAACTGTCGCAGACAGATGATGTAAGGTTTTGCATGTTGTATTGTTCATAGAAATTAAAATAATTTTGTTTTGCAATGCCCCCATACTATCAAATTATCAATATTATTTATTATCATTTAAAATGGAAACTGCATGCAATGATACAAACTTCTGATTGGAAATCAGACTGACAGTGTAGGCTACTTGGTTTTTAAATGTTTTCAGAATTTTGGAGTCAAATTACCTGACACTACTAACATGGTGTTGGGTTGAGGATTACATTCTATTAATTTCAATTTGATATGACTATAATTTCAGTAATATTACTGACATGGGTGGGTTTTGGGAAGCCTGACACCCACAACATACTTTTACAGAAGTAACATAGAATAACAACTTTTCTCAGCATGTGATCACAGAATAAAAAACTCTCAAGGTGCACATCTAAAGAGAAACCTAGGCGATAAACTTGCTCTAGCTTGCCCATTTCACATGTGAATCAAGATCAAAGGGGAAGTAATGTGCTTCAATTAATATTATAATGCAACATGTTTCCCCGCAGCTTTTTTGCCACGTTTACATGCTATCAGAGTTATCACAAGCTCCTAGTTCCCAGTGGGAAATTTCACTTGAACGACCCTCCAAGTTGGAATTATTAGTGGGAAACTGTTGTTACCTGAGGTGCCAAGTTGTGACGTTTCACCACTGATCTTTTACGTTTTCAACAAAAAGATGACAACAACTCAGTTTTCTGACAATTACAACATTATCAATATGGAGAATGTAGCTAGTTTGACATATGTCAATGTTAAGCAAGCTAACTAACTTTATTATTAGCCATTTTAGCTAGATTATCAAGCTAACTACAATCTTACTGGTTGAAAAATTGTTCCGACTTCAAATGAACACATTCATGTCGGACTTAGGACTTAGGACTTCCCACTTCCGAGTTTCCCATTTCCCACGAGCACATGAAGCCACCCTTTGTCTTGAGGTATCACCCTCCTCAGCATACATGGCATTGATCAAGCAATGGTGTCACAACTTTCAATTACCTGCTTTGTTAGATGGCTTCATATTCTGATAGATGAACAGAAGCAACCAATAGAAAGACACCCACCTTTCTAGATCCAGAACACCATATAAACCAGCATTCAAGCCTTGTAATCTTCACATTCATTGCAGAGACAGACAGACACAGACCCGGAGGATGTCAACTTTTACGTATCATATTGCAGCAAGGTACAATGGCATTAGCATAACATTCCAATTGTAAGTACCATATTTAATTTAATTTATTTGTCTTATTTTATCCTGTTGACACTTCCGTGAGTAATTCCTCTGTTGTTGAGGTTAGGTTGACATTCCAAATGGTTCCATTGAAACCGATCTGCAGACTTTGGCGCAGTGGATCTCCAACATGGGAAAAGATGCCTCTTGGTCTCTGGGTAGACATTCAATATTGGGCTCTGAGAATTTTACAGAGAACTGCTTTTATGTAGTTGACTCAGGATGTAGTTTATGACCCGGTGCCATCCCAACATGCACAGGGAAGCCTAGATTGGATATACACTATCGGTCAAAAGTTTTAAAACCCTTGAAGGAATAGGTGTTCTTCTTTATTTATACTATTTTCTACATTGTAAAATAATAGTGAAGACACTAGTAAAGGACAGCAATAATAAGAAGAGACTTGCTTGGGCCAAGAAGCACGAGCAATGGACATTAGACCGGTGTAAATGTGTCCTTTGGTCTGGAGTCTAAATTGGAGATTTTTGGTTCCAACTACAGTGTCTTTGTGAGACGCGGTGTGGGTGAATGGATGATCTCTTCATGCATATTTCCAACTGTAAAGCATGGAGGAGATGGTGTGGGGGTGCTTTGCTGGTGACACTGTCTGTGATTTATTTAGAATTCAAGGCACATTTAACCAGCATGGCTATCACAGCATTATGCAGCGATACCCCATCCCATCTGATTTGCCCTTAGTGGGACTAACATTTCTTTTTCAAAAGGACAATGACCCAACACACCTCCAGGCTGTATAAGGGCTATTCTACCAAGAAGGAGAGTGATGGAGTGCTGCATCAGATGACCTGGCCTCCACAATCCCCCGGCCTCAACCAAATTGACATGGTTTGGGATGTGTCTGACCGCAGAGTGAAGGAAAAGCAGCCAACAAGTGCTCAGCATAGGTGGGAACTCCTTCAATACTGTTGGAAAAGCATTCCAAGTGAAGCTGGTTGAGAGAATGCCAAGCGTGTGCAAAGCTGTCATCAAGGCAAAGGATGGGTATTTGAAGAATCTCAAATATAAAATATATTTTGATTTGTTTAACACTTTTTTGGTTACTACATGATTCCATATTTGTTATTTCATAGTTGTAATGTCTTCACTATTATTCTACAATGTAGAAAATAAAGAAAAACTTTTTGACTGGTAGTGTATTTTTGCTGATTTGTGTGCTAATACTCAATGATGTGACCCATAAGTCTATGGTGTGACCATGCCTTGAGGAACACACTATTGCCTGATTCATACTATTAGGTCAAACTGAGTCAAGCTAGGCTGAGTTGTACTGGGCTGGTCTGGTATTTATCAAATCAAATCTTATTTGTCACATGCGCCGAATACAATACGGTAGACCTTACCGTGAAATGCTTACTTACAGGCCCTTAACCAACCATGCAGTTTTAAGGAAGATAAGAGTTAAGAAAATATTTACTAAATAAACTCAAGTAAAAAGATAGTAACACAATAAAATAACAATAATGAGGCTATATACAGGAGGTACCGGTAGTGAGTCAATGTGCAGGGGTACAGGCTAGTCTAGGTAATTGAGGTAATATGTACATGTAGGTAGGGGTAAAGGGACTATGCATAGGTAATAAACAGCCAATAGCAGCAGCGTAAAAAAAAAGGGGCCAATGCAAATAGGCTGGGTAGTCATTTGATTAATTGTTCAGCAGTCTTATGGTTTGGGGGTAGAAGCTGTTAGGAAGCATTTTGGACCGAGACGTGGCGATCCGGTACGATTTGCGTGTGGTAGCAGAGAGAACAATCTATTACTAGGGTGGCTGGAGTCTTTGACAATTTTTAGGGCCTTCCTCTGACACTGCCTAATATATCAAATCAAAATGTATTTGTCACATGCTCTGAATAAAACAGGTGTAGACTTAACAGTGAAATGCTTACTTACAAGCCCTAAACCAACAACGCAGTTTTAAGAAAATACCTCAAAAAAGAGACAAGAGATAAGAAAAACAATTTTTTAAAATATATTTTTTTATTTAACCTTTATTTAACCAGGTAGGCTAGTTGAGAACAAGTTCTCATTTGCAACGGCGACCTGGCCAAGATAAAGCAAAGCAGTGTGACACAGACAACAACACAGAGTTACACATGGAGTCAACAATAAACAAGCCAATAACACAATAAACAAGTCAATGACATAGTAGAAAAAAGAAAGTCTATATACAGTGTGTGCAAAACGCATGAGGAGGTAGGCAATAAATAGGCCATAGGAGCGAATAATTACTATTTAGCAGATTAACACTGGAGTGATAAATGAGCAGATGATGATGTGCAAGTAGAGATACTGGTGTGCAAAAGAGCAGAAAAGTAAATAAAATATAAACAGTATGGGGATGAGTTAGGTAGATTGGGTGGACTATTTACAGATGGACTATGTACAGCTGCAGCGATCGGTTAGCTGCTCAGATAGTTGGTGTTTAAAGTTGGTGAGGGAAATACAATTCTCCAACTTCAGTGATTTTAGCAATTCGTTCCAGTCACTGGCAGCAGAGAACTGGAAGGAAAGGCGAGCAAATTAGGTGTTAGCTTTGGGGATGATCAGTGAGAAATACCTGCTGGAACGTGTGCTACGGGTGGGTGTTGTTATTGTGACCAGTGAACTGAGATAAGGCGGAGCTTTACCTAGCATAGACTTATAGATGACCTGGAGCCAGTGGGTGTGGCGACGAATATGTAGCGATGGCCAGCCGACTAGAGCATACAGGTCGTAGTGGTGGGTGGTATAAGGTGATTTGGTAACAAAACGGATGTCACTGTGATAGACTGCATCCAGTTTGCTGTGAGTAGAGTGTTGGAAGTTATTTTGTAGATGATGACAAGTAATTAAAGAGCAGCAGTAAATAACAATAGCGGGGCTACATACAGGGGGTACCGGTACAGAGGTCCTGGATGGCAAGAAGCTTGGGCCGAGTGGTGTACTGCAAGGCCTTGCTGTCGGATGCAGAGCAGTTTCCATATCAGGGGTGATGCAACCAGTCAGGATGCTCTCAATGGTGCAGCTGTATAACTTTATGAGGATCTGAGGACCCATGCCAAATATTTTCAGTGTCCTGTGGGGGAATAGAAGTTGTTGTGCCCTCTTCAGAACTGTCTTGATGTGTTTGGATAAGGTGGTCACCAGGGAACTTGAAGCTCTCAACCTGCTCCGCTACAGCCCCGTCGATATGAATATTTTCTTGTAGTCCACGATCATCTCCTTTTCTCTTGATCACGTTAAGGGAGAGGTTGTTGTCTCTGGTTTCCTCCCTATTGGCTGTCTATTGTTGTCGGTGATCAGGCCTACCACCGCTGTATCGTCGGCAAACTTAACGATGGTGTTAGAGCTGCTTGCTGTACAGCATTAAAACCTATTCAGTCTGTCTACAATCCGGCTCTCAGAGTGCTTGATAGAAAGCCCAATAGCCATCATCACTGTTACATCCTCAGAAAGCTAGAGCTCCTGAGTTTGGAAAATCTTGTGCAATACACTGATATATGTCTTGTATTCAAGATCCTAAATTGCCTGGCTCCCCCTCCACTCAGTATTTTTGTTAAACAGAAAATCCAAACATATGGCAGCAGATCCACAAGGTCTGCCATGAGAGGTGACTGTATAGTTCCCTTAAGGAAAAGGGAACTTTACTTTTAGTAAATCCGCTTTCTCTATGAGAGCTTCCCATGTCTGGAATACACTGCCATCAGACACACACAACTGCACCACATATCACACTTTCACAAAATGCATGAAGACATGGCTGAAGGTCGATCATTTTTGTGAACATAATCCCTAGCTGTGTATTGCCGCTTTCCATGTTGTCTGTTGTCTGTCACTTTGTTGCTTTTATGAATTTTGTCTTGTTGCTTTTTGTTCTATGTTGCTCTGTCTGTATGCTATGTCTTGCTTGTCCTATGTTGCTCTGTCTGTATGCTATGTCTTGCTTGTCCTATGTTGTTCTGTGTGTGCTCACTGCTCAATGATTGTCTATATTGTAATTTTTCAAATAACCTGGCCAGGGACTGCGGTTGAAAATTAGCCGGCTGGCCAAAACCGGCACTTTTACTGAAACATTGATTCATGAGCACTGTCCCTGTAAAAAATAATATAAACAAATTCAAACTAAACTCAAACTCAGAGTCGTGCTGTTGCCTTCCCTTACCACCTGGGGGCAGCCCGCCAGGAAAACCAGGATCCAGTTGCAGAGGGAGGAGTTTTGTACTTGGGTCCTTAGCTTAGGGATGAGCGTTGAGGGCACTATGGTGTTGAACGCTGAGCTGTAGTCAATGAATAGCATTCTCAAGTAGGTGTTTCTTTTGTCCAAGTGGGAAAGGGCAGTGTGGAGTGCAATAGAGATTGCATCATCTGTGGATCTGTTGGCGCGGTATGCGAATTGGAGAGGGTCTGGGATAATGGTGTTGATGTGAGCCATGACCAGCCTTTCAAAGCATTTCATGGCTACAGACGTGAGTGCTACAGGGACTATGGTGGTCTGCTTGAAACATGTAGGTATTACAGACTCAGTGAAGACACTTGCCAGTTGGTCAGTGCATGTTCTGAGTACATGTCCTGGTAATGCAAGATGGCGTAGCAGTCAGACGTCTTTGTCGTTGTCTTGTCGTGTCAAGTTTATAAATAAAAAAATGCATTTGTATATATTTTGTATATATTGTTTATATTTTTAACCTCAATTTCAACATACTCTCCTGCAACCCGCCTCACCCAGTGTGGTATGGATCTGCTATTTTCTATACTTTAGAACCGGAACCCCCAACAGAAGCTAACCAGCTAACTAGCTACTACCGAGGGGGTTTCAACAGGCTCCTCCGTCGTGACGTCCCCTGTATGCCCATTTGCTAGCCTGCTAGCTGTGGCCCACTAGCTGTCTAGAGCATATCGGACTGTTTTTTCCCCCTCTACAACATCTCCACATCTCCGGATTCCTACCGCAAGCTCTGAACCTTTACACCGGATCATTGCAGCTAGCTAGCTGCTATCCAAGTGGCTTCTCCTGGCTAACGTCTCTGTCCCGAAGCAAGCACCAGTTAGCCTGGAGCTAGCCCCGAGCTAGGCCCCCCTCCCGGCTAGCTGAAGGGGTCCATCAGCCAATTTCTTGGGCTACAATACCCATTTTGCCAATTGGCCTGGACCCTTTTACTGTCTACATGGAGCCCTGCCGATACATCATGACTGGTCTGCCGACGTAACTGTCCGAGGGGGCTACAACAGACTCTTCCATTGCGAAGTCCCCCTAAGGCCGTTCTGCTAGCCTGCTAGCCCCGGCCCGCTAGCTGTCTGAATCGCCGTGTCTCTAGTTCGCCTAGCTACTCACTGGACCCTATGATCACTCGGCTACGCATTTCTCTCCCTAATGTCAATATGCCTTGTCCATTGCTGTTTTGGTTAGTGATTATTGTCTTATTTCACTGTAGAGCCTCCAGTCAGCCCTGCTCAATATGCCTTAGCTAGCGCTTTTGTTCCACCTCCCACAGATGCGGTGACCTCACCTGTTTAAATGGTGTCTCTCTCATCGTCACTCGATGCCTAGGTTTACCTCCACTGTATTCACATCCTACCATACCATTGTCTGTACATTATGCCTTGAATCTATTCTTCCGCTCCCAGAAACCTGCTCCTTTTACTCTCTGTTCCGAATGCACTAGACGACCAGTTCTTATAGCCTTTAGCCGTACCCTTATCCTACACCTCCTCTGTTCCTTTGGTGATGTAGAGATTAATCCAGGCCCTGCAACGCCTAGCTCCACTCCCATTCCCCAGACACTCTCATTTGTTGAGTTCTGTAAGCATAAAAGCCTTGGTTTCATGCATGTTAACATTAGAAGCCTCCCCCCTAAGTTTGTTTTATTCACTGCTTTAGCACACTCTGCCAACTTGGATGTCCTAGCTGTGTCTGAATCCTGGCTTAGGAAGTCCACCAAAAATCCTGAGCAATAACATTTTCCGACAAGATAGAACTGCCAAAAGGGGTAATCTACTGCAGAGATAGCCTGTAGAGTTCTGTCATACTATCCAGGTCTGTGCCCAAACAATTCGAGCTTCTACTTTTAAAAATCTCTCACCGTTGCCACTTGCTATAGACCACCTTCAGCCCCAGCTGTGCCCTGGACACCATATGCGAATTGATTGCCCCCCGTCTATCTTCAGAGCTTGTACTGTTAGGTGACCTAAACTGAGACATGTGTAACACCTTGCCATCCTACAATCTAAGCTAGATGCCTTCAATCTCACACAAATGATCAATGAACCTACCAGATAAAACCCCAAATCCGTAAACACGGGCACCCTTAGATATCATCCTGACCAACCAGCCCTCTAAATACACCTCTGCTGTCTTCAACCAGGATCTCTGCGATCACTGCCTCATTGCCTGCGGCCCGAATGGGTCTGCAGTCAAACGACCACCCCTCATCACTGTCAAACGCTCCCTAAAGCCCTTCAGAGAGCAGGCCTTTCTAATCGACCTGGCCCGGGTATCCTGGAAGGATATTGACCTCATTCCATCAGTAGAGGATGCCTGGTTATTCTTTAAAAGTGTTTTCCTCACCATTCTAAATAAGCATGCCCCATTCAATTCCTCACCATCCGAAATAAGCATGCCCCATTCGTATCTCAGCTCACTGTTCAGCATAGCAGCACCCACCAGTAGCACGCACTCCAGCGGGTATATTTCACTGGTCACCCCCAAAGCCAATTCCTCATTTGGCCACCTTTCCTTCCAGTTCTCTGCTGCCAATGACTGGAACGAATTGCAAAAATCACTGAAGCTGGAGACTCATATCTCCCTCACTAACTTTAAGCATCAGCTGTCAGAGCAGCTTACAGATCATTGCACCTGTACATAGCCCATCGGTAAATAGCCCATCCAACTACCTCATCCCATATTGTTCTTTCTTTTGCTCCTTTTTTACCTCAGTATCGCTACTTGCACATTCATCTTCTTCACATCTATCACTCCAGTGTTTAATTGTAACTATTTTGTCCACCATTGCCTATTTATTGGCCTTCCTCCCTAATCTTACTTCATTTGCACACACTGTATATAGACTTTTCTATTATGTTATTTACTGTACGTTTGTTTATTCCATGTGTTGTTGTTTGTGTTGCACAGCTTTGCTTTATCTTGTCCACATCGCAGTTGTAAGCGCATAGATGTAATTTAGATGTAATTTAGCTTGACAGGTAGCCTTATGTCACTGGACATAGTTGCTAGAACCATGCTGGAAAGGACAATTAAAGGCATCACTAGGTCTTTTTATTTATTTATTTTATTTTACCTTTATTTAACTGGGCAAGTCAGTTAAGAACAAATTCTTATTTTCAAATAGCACAGGCCTATTAAACAGATCTGATTATAACTGCTTTGTTCCACGATACTTTATGCTAGGAGCAAGCTGTAAAATACTTGGGTAAGAGGTGACTCCGATGCAGATGGGGATGTCATTGTTTTGTTTCTTTGACATTCAGTGGCTGAGCAACAACCTTCTATAGCCAAGGAGACAAATATGTACTTTGCTTGGGAAATTATGTCACTATCAATGGATTAATAAGGATCGACCCCTTTTTTTCAATTTGGTCTAAAAATACATACCCAAATCTAACTGCCTGCAGCTCAGGACCTGAAGCAAGGATATGCATATTCTTGATACCATTTGAAAGGAAACACTTTGAAGTTTGTCGAAATGTGAAATTAATGTAGGAGAATATAGCACATTAGATCTGGTAAAAGATAATACAAAGCAATAAACAATAATTTTTTGTATTTTTTTTGTACCATCATCTTTGAAATGCAAGAGAAAGGCCATAATGTATTATTCCAACCCAGGCACAATTTAGATGTTGGTCACCAGACAGCAACAGTGTATGTGCAATGTTTCAGACTAATATAATGAATCATTGTATTTCATTTCAAAATTTGGCATCGAGATTGTCCAAATGTGCCTAATTGGTGTATTAATAACTTTTCAAGTTATGTGCACTTACCTCAAACAATAGCATGGTATTATTTCACTGTAATAGCTACTGTAAATTGGACAGTGCAGTTATATTAACAACAATTTAAACTTTCTGACAATATCAGATATGTCTATGTCCTTGGAAATGTTCTTGTTACTTACAACCTCATGCTAATCGCATTAGCACACATTAGCTCAACCGTCCCGAGGGTGGGACACTGATCTGTAGAGATCCTTAAGAGGTTTTAATTAAGTTATTCACTTTATGTACAATAGAAGATGTTTGAACCCAGACTGTCACACCCTGATCTGTTTCACCTGTCTTTGTGATTGTCACCACCCCCATCCAAGTGTCGCCCATCTTCCCCATTATCTCCTGTGTATTTATACCCGTGTTCTCTGTTTGTCTTTTGCCAGTTCGTTTTGTTCGTGAAACCTACTAGTGTTTGTTCTCCTGCTCCTGCCTGTTTCTTGCTCCTGTTTTCTAGCCCTTCCCGGGTTTTGACTTTCTGCCATGTCTTGACCCTGAGCCTGCCTACCGTTTTGTACATTACTTGATTATTGACCCTTGCCTGCCCTGACCCTGAGACAGCCTGCCGTTCTGGTCCCTTTGCACCCTCTCTGGATTATTGACCCCTGCCTGCCATTGACCTGTCCTTTGCCTGCCCCTGTTTTAGAAATAAACGTTTGTTTCTTCGACACTGTCTCCATCTGGATCACACCTTAAACGTGATACAGACAGCTTTTAGGGAAACACTTGTTGAATTAACCCACAGAAGAAGAGTAGCCAGCAGCTATAGCTTACATTTTTCTGCATCAGTAGACCAACTGTTTAGGGTGTAAAAGTAGGCCTAGCTTTTGAAAGTACCATACTCAGATTCCTAATAATGTCTCAGATTTAATTATTGCAAACAGGGACAGTTTCATTGTAAACAGACACACTGATTTGACATTGGAGAAATATGATAAGAGGAACATATAGGCCCATCTCTCTGTCCATTCTTAGCCTGTAATTTCAATAATTTGAGTGGTATTAAAACATATTCTGCTTATACGGAAAATGATGTAGTATTGCATGAAAACCAGAAAGGAAGATCAAGTCAGTGACTCAACCCACTCAAGTCGAGAATAGCAAAATAATCCTAGCAATATGTTCGTCAAGAGAGATCAGGGTCCAGAGTAGTGCCAAGGTCCTTCACAGTTTAATTTGAGACGACTGTACAACCATTGAGATTCATTGTCAGATCAGAAAACAGATCTCTTTGTTTCAAAGTGAAACATTTGCAACCATCAACTTCCATATGTCTTAAACACAGGCCTCCTAGGGTAGGCAATTTTGGGGCTTCATCATGTTTCACCGAAATGTACATCTGTGTCAGAGGCATAGCAGTGAAAGTTGACATTGTGTTTCTGAATGACATCACCAAGAGATAGCATATATAGTGAGAACAATAGTGGTATAGAATGGAACCTTGAGGAACACCAAAACATTCCATAGATTTTTCTGAGAACAAACCATCCAAATCAAATCAAATTGTTTTGGTCACATGTAGATGTTATTGCTGGTGTAGCGAAATGCTTGTGTTCCTAGCTCCAACAGGGACTGATATCTTTCTGACAGATAAGATCTAAAACAGGCAAGAACTTGTCCACGTAGACCAATTAGGGTTCCAATCTCTCCAAAAGAATGTGGTGATCGATGGTGTCTAAAGCGGTGCTAAGGTCTAGGAGCACGAGGACAGATGCTGAGCCCTGATCTGACTCCATTACAATGTAATTTACCTCCTTCACGAGTGCAGTCTCAGTACTCTGATGTAAAACCAGACTGGAGCGTTTTGTATACATGATTTATCTTCAGGAAGGCAGTGAGTTGCTGGGCAACTGATTTTTTTGGTAAATGTTGAGAGGAATGGTAGAGTTGATATATACATTTTTCTTATTTGTATTTCTTTTCATATTTGTAGAATAAATTGACATTTTTTAAATTGTTTTCTTTTTTTGTGGTCAAGGTTGGGCTTTTTCATTAGATTTTAATTACTGACACTTTTAGTGAGTTTGGTACACATCCGGAGAATAGGGAGCAGTTAATTTTGTTCAACATAGGAGGAACAAGCACAGGAAGTAGCTCTTTTAGTAGTTTAGTTGGAATAGGGTCCAGTAGACAGCTGGAAGGTTTAGAGGCTATGACTATTTTAGTGAATGTGTCAAAAGATACAGGATTAAAAAACTCTAGTGTCTCCATTGATCTGTTGTCCTGGTAGTTCTGTGCAGACTCGGGACAACTGAGTTTTGGAGAAATACGCATATTCAAAGAGGAGTCCGTAATTTGTTTGATCATGATCTTTTCATTGAAGAAGTTCATGAATTCATCACTGCTGAAGTGAAGGCCGTCTTCACTCGGGGAATGCTGCTTGGGAATGTAACTTCGCGACAGTATCAAAAATAAATATTGGATTGTTTTTATTCTCATCTATCAGGTTGGAAAGGTAGGCTGACCGAGCAGCAGTGGGGGCTTTTCAATATTGCACAGTACTGTCTTTTCAAGCTAGTCCAAAGACTTCCAATCTGGTGGCGTGCCATTTCCGTAAAAAAAATATGGAAGCTTGCTTCATGTCTCAGTTATTTTCTGCATACCAGGGAGCTAGTTTCTTGTGACACTTTTTTTGTTGGCTTTTTGCTTTGAGCAGTGTGACTACATCTATGGTATTACTTAAGTTTTAAATCCTTGGTTAGGTGGATAACTGATTTTTGTACTTTGACGTCCTTGGGTAGGTGGAGGGAGTCTGCAAGGGCATCTAGGAATCTTTGGGTTGTCCAAGAATTTATAGCACAGCTTTTGACAATCCTTGGTTGGGGTCTAACTGAATTATTTGCTGCGATTGCAAAGATAATAAGATAGTGGTCCAATAGTCCAGTATTATGAGGAAAACCATTTAGATCCACAATATCTATTCCATGGCACAAAACTAGATCCAGGATATGACTGTGGCAATGCGTAGGTCCTGAGACATGTTGGATCTTTGGGACTTCTCCATGTGAATATTGACGTAACCAAAAATGCCATACTACGAGGTCCAATAGAAATTCAGGGAACTCAGTGAGGAACACTGTGTACGGCACAGGAGGCTTGTAAACAGTAGCTATAAAAAGTGATTGATAGGCTGCATAGATTTCATGACTAGAACCTCAAAAGACAAAAATGCAGTAATTATTTTTCGCGTAAATTTAAATTTGCTGTCATAAATGTTAGCAACACATCCGCCTTTGCGGGATTTGTGGGACTTATGGTAATTAGTGTAACCAGGAGGAGAGACCTCATTTAGTGCAGTAAATTCATCAGGCTCAAGTCATATTTCAGTCACGCCACACACCGAGTTTATGATCAGTTATTATTTAATTGACTATGACTGCCTTGGAAGTGAGGGATATAACATTAAAGGGATACATAGGGATTTTGTCAATGAGGCTCTTTATTTACTTCCTTAGAGTCAGATGAACTTGTGGATACTAATTTGATGTCTCTGCGTGCAGTTTTAAGGAAGTTGCTAACTTGCTCTAGCGCAATTTCTAACTAGCGTTAGTGTAATGTCTATGGGTATCTAAGTATTATTACAATGTTTTTCATTAATGACAGGAATGAAGGATGTCTTAATTCCAGTGAGATTGCGAAGGCAAACACCACTATGTGAATTGGAAGTGGAAATGTCTAGGAGCACCAACGGCTCAGGCGCGAAGTGGTAGGCCACACAAGGCTTGTGTGAGGCTGCTTGGCCAGAACGGGACCACCGAGTGCTGAAGTGCGTAGTGCGTAGTGAGCAAAAATCGTCCGTCCTCGGTTACAACACTCACGACCGAGTTCCAAACTGCCCCTGGAAGCAATGTCAGCACAATAACTGTTTGTAGGGATCTTCATGAAATGGGTTTCCATGGCCAAGCACCTCACACCTGCCCCAATGCATAGTGCCAACTGTGAAGTTTGGTGGAGTAGGAATAATGGTCTGGGGCTGTTTTTCATGGTTCGGGCTTGGTCCCTTAGTTCCAATGATGGGAAATCTTAACACTACAGCACACAATGACATTCTAGATGATTCTGTGCTTCGAACTTTGTGGCAACAGTTTGGTGAAGGCCCTTTCCTGTTTCAGCTTGACAATTCCCCCGTGCAGAACGCAAGGTCCATACAGAAATGGTTTGTCAAGATCGGTGTGAAAGAACTTCACTGGCCTGCACAGAGCCCTGACTTCAACCCAATCGAACACCTTTGGGATGAATTGGAACACCGACTGTGAGCCAGGCTTAGTCGCCCAACATCAGTGCCCAACCTCACTAATGCTCTTGTGGCTAATTGGAAGCAAGTCCACGCAGCAATGTTCCAACATCTAGTGGAAAGCCTTCTCAGAATAGTGGGGGCTATAGCAGCAAAGGGGGGACCAACTCCAAATTAATGTCCATGATTTGGGAATGAGATGCTTGACGAGCAGGTGTCCACATACTTTTGGACATGTAGTGTATACAGTTGAAGTCGGAAGTTTACATACACCTTAGCCAAATACATTTAAACTCAGTTTTTCACAATTCCTGACATTTAATCCATAAAAATTCCCTGTTTTAGATCAGTTAGGATCACCACTTTATTTTAAGAATGTGAAATGTCAGAATAATAGCAGAGAGAATTATTTATTTATGCTTTTATTTCTTTCATCACATTCCCAGTGGGTCAGAAGTTTACACAAACTCAATTAGTATTTGTTAGTGTCGCCTTTAAATTGTTTAACTTGGGTCACACGTTTCGGGTAGCCTTCCACAAGCTAACCACAATATATTGGGTGAATTTTGGCCCATTCCTCCTGACACAGCTGGGGTAACTGAGTCAGGTTCGTAGGCCTCCTTGCTCGCACACTCTTTTTCAGTTCTGCCCACACATTTTCTATGGGATTGAAGTCAGGGATTTGTGATGGCCACTCCAATACCTTGACTTTGTTGTCCTTAAGCCATTTCTCCACAAATTTGGAAGTATGCTTGGGGTCATTGTCCATTTGGAAGACCCATTTGCGACCAAGCTTTGACTTCCTGACTAATGTCTTGAGATGTTGCTTCAATATATCCACGTAATTGTCCTACCTCATGATGCCATCTATTTTGTGAAGTGCACCAGTTCCTCCTGCAGCAAAGCACCCCCACAACATGATGCTGCCACCCCCCGTGCTTCACAGTTGGGATGGTGTTCTTTGGCATGCAAGCTTCCCCCTTTTTCCTCCAAACATCATGATGGTCATTATGGCCAAACAGTTATATTTTTGTTTCATCAGACCAGAGGATATTTCTCCAAAAAGTTTGATCTTTGTCCCCATGTGCAGTTTCAAACCGTAGTCTGGCTTTTTTATGGTGGTTTTGGAGAAGTGGCTTCTTCCTTGCTGAGTGACCTTTCAGGTTATGTTGATATAGGACTCGCTTTACTATGGATATATATACTTTTGTACCTGTTTACTCCTGCTCTTCACAAGGTCCTTTGCTGTTGTTTTTGCACTTTCGCACCAAAGTATGTTCATCTCTAGGAGACAGGACGCGTCTCCTTCCTGAGTGGTATGACGGCTGCTTGGTCTCATTGTCACGATCGTCGTAGGAACATTCAGACCAAAGCGCAGCATGGAATCGGTTCAACATATTTTATTGATAGTCAAACGCACAAAAAAAATAAAAAATAATAAACAATACGTGAAGCTCAAGCAGTGCTCACAGGCAACTACACAGAAACAAGATCCCACAAAACACAGTGGGGAAATGGCTGCCTAAATATGATCCCCAATCAAAGACAAAGATAAACAGCTGCCTCTGATTGGGAACCATACCAGGCCAACATAGAAAATAAAACACCTAGATAGGAACACCCCCCCTAGTCACTCCCTGACCTAATAAAAATAAAAAGAATCTCTATGGTCAGGGCGTGACACACATGGTGTTTATACTTGCGTACGATTATTTGTACAGATGAACGTGGTACCTTCAGGCATTTGGAAATTGCTCCCAAGGATGAACCAGACTTGTGGAGGTCTTGGCTGATTTCTTTTGATTTTCCCATGATATCAAGCAAAGAGACACTGAGTTTGAAGGTAGGCCTTGAAATACATCCACAGGTACACTTCCAATTGACTCAAATTGTGTCAGTTAGCCTATCAGCTTCTAAAGCCATGACATAATTTCCTGGAATGTTCCATGCTGTTTAAAGGCACAGTCAACTTAGTGTATGTAATCTTCTGACCCACTGGAATTGTGATTCAGTGAATTATAAGTGAAATAATCTGTCTGTAAACAATTATTGGAAAAATGACTTGTGTCATGCACAAAGTAGATGTCCTAACCGACTTACCAAAACTATAGTTTGCTAACAAGAAATGTGTGGAGTGGTTGAAAAACTAGTTTTAATGACTCCAACCTAAGTGTATGTCAATTTCCGACTTCAACTGTATCTCATTAATTCAAGTAAAAGCACAAATATTTAAATGACTGACAAGAGCACATCAACTCCTCCTCTGTTTATTCTCATAATGGGTATCACAATCACATTTTAGACAAATACTGACACAATAAAGTAAACAATCCCAACTAAATCATTGGATTCGTGACTGTGCCATCATGGCACTCCTTGTCACTTCTTGTCATGCCAAATATTACAAGGAGTTGACATGATAGTGCAAACAGATCTGGGACCCGGCTAACCAATCATAGCACCAATGGAAAAATTCTGTAATATGATAAATCAATGCTGGCACTAAGACCTTACTCAATGAGCTGTATAGGGCCATAAGCAAACAAAAAAATGCACATTCAGAGGGATCATTTCTCGTGGCTGGTGATTTTAATGCAGGGAAATTTTTACCAGCATGTCACCTGTGCACTTAGAGGCGACACAATTCTACATCACCTTTACTCCACAAACAGAAACGCATACAAGGCTCTACCTTGCCCTTCCTTTGGCAAATAAGATCATAACACCTCCTGCTTACAAGCAAAAACTCAAACAGGAAGTACCAGTGATGCGCTCGATACGGAAGTAGTCCGATGAAGCGGACCGTGAAAAAGCGAACAGAAAGAAAATAGAGAAGTAAAACACATAATAATAAAAGTACTAATGGATACACACTGAGTGGCGGTAACACATATTGTTATGAAACATTTTCTTTAGCCACTGTTGCCTGAACTATGTCAATTCCTGTCTAATTTAAAATTAAAACTTTCAGGACCATGTACAGTATTGTGGCAAATGATAACAAGCAACATTGTTGAGCTGACCTGACCTTCTTCTCAGTCATGGACTATTATCCAGCCCAAATATTAAGCATTTACAACTTTTTTATTAGATCAGTGAGGAGGAAAGAAATATTCTACTGTAGTCTTGGTTCACATTCCCGATTACCACATTGATTCACAAGAGGGCAGCATGTGGCTGTGTATGTAACATTAAATGCTGCAGATGCTGCAGTAAGAGTTAAGGGAATTTTGTTTTCCATGGTTGTTCTCAGCAGCTATAAAATATAAAACTTCCACAGCATCCTCTAACCCAACATAAAGTGGTTGAATTATAACCCAAATTAAAATGTCTGAATGTGTAGTAGTTAGAACCCACTGGGCACAGAAGTCAATTCAACGTTGGTTCAACGTAATTTCATTGAAATGACATGGAAACAGTATTTGATTGAACCAGTGTGTGCCCAGTGGGAAGTTGATTGAAATCATAACTGAAACTATTTAAATGCAAGCAATGACACCCAATGAGAAGTTTTGTTTGTCATAGGGCAAGATGTGAGTTTAGCCACATGTGAAAACCATGTCTTTTGATATTTTCCTTTAGATTAATCCAGCCATGTGAATAAGGGATTATTTCCACCCCGAATCCATGAGACATAACTTCTGACTGGGTCATGGTTTGGACTGAGGCAGCTGGATGTGGGTAACAACTGGCTTTGTTCTTGGCATGAGGTCTCTCCACATACACCACACACATACCTTTGCATAGTTATTTTTTGCTATTTTGGGTGTGAAAGTATGTATGCATGTTACTTGAATGGAACTTCATTAGAATAACACAATGTTTATAGCCAGGAGGTCATTTCAGTTCAGTGGCTCAAGGACTACAAATGAGGGGTTTTCTTTCTACGCTGTGGATTTTCAGAAGTTACGTACAGTGCCACTACATTCAAATCAATCTGCAGTCCCATTTATTAAAAACGTGAACAATAGAAAAGGTGAGTGTGTGAGTGTGGGTGTCTGTAAGGCTTGTGTGTGCTTTGTCTGGTTGGGATATTGCCACAGGTTCTCAGCCTCTCCACATCCTCCTCCCACACAAACAACCCCTGTGGGGTACTTCGCACCTTGTCCTGTAATTCAGCGGCAACATTAGCACCTCCCTTGTCATGTGTCTCCACAGTGCTGCTGTTGATCACTCGCACACAACAAGGGAGGACCCTGACTCATTGTTAAGGTTCAAAGGTGTCCGCAGGTGTGAACAACGGATTAGGGGATTATCCCCCATTACCTTTTGATTGACCACAGGGGAGTAATGGGCCCTAGAAAAATACTATTGGGATTTGTGATTTATTAATATCATAGGCTGAAAAGGCGGCAGGGGTGGCAGGTGCGGCAGGTAACCTTGTGGTTAGAGCGTTGGGCCAGTAACCGAAAGGTTGCTGGATTGAATCCCCGAGCTGACAAGGTAAGAATCTGTTTTTCTGCTGCTGAACAAGGCAGTTATCCCACTGTTCCCCAGTAGGCCGTCATTGTAAATAAGATTTTGTTCTTAATTGACTTGCCTAGTTAAATAGAACATTTAAAAAGCATGCTCTTCAGACTGATATTGTTGGAGGGATGTAAAACCTTTCAGAGGGGTATAGAAGGAAAAAGAGTTGTTTTTGGTCAGATCCCCATTTAACCGTTCAAAAAGAAAAGAACATGTGCAGACCTTACAGTGAAATACTTATTTACAAGCCCTTAACCAACAATGCAGAGTAAGAAAATATTTGGTAAATAAACTAAAGTAAAAAGATTAAGTAATACAATAAAATAACAATAATGATGCTATATACAGGGGGTACCGGTACCGAGTCAAGGTGCGGAGGTACAGGTTAGTCAAGATAATTGATGTAATATGGACATGTACAGTAGGTAGGGGTAAAGTGACTATGCATAGATAATAAAGCCTAAAAAGGGGGATCAGTGTTTAGTCCACTATAGTGTTTGGAATGTATTTTATCTCAGCAGCAGAGCAGTAGGGAATCCTGGGATGGCCCCCAGCACGTGGGATGCCGCTGGATGCCAGGCCTGAGGCCTCTTGCCATAATGGGGAAGGTGGGCACAGACACAGCAGGAGTCAATGCTGTGCCAAGAAGTCATCAAATATTCCTAACTGTCACATGCTTCACTTGCTGCCCAAAATGACGCTGGAGTAGAATCTTTGAGTCTGGATTGACCTATTGGAAACAGGTGCTTTCAGCTCTTGTAACTTTTACATTTGTGTCCTTTTGCGTGTGGATGTGAGTGCATAGGTGTGTGTACATGCAGACCCTCACAAAAAAAGATTGCAGTTCTGAAACTGCAGTAAAAGTGCAGTAACTGCAGTGAACTGTGGTATTTTGGACGCAGTAATTGCAGAATAACTGCAGTGTACTTCAGTGTACTACAGTTGAACTGCAGTTATACTGCATTGTACTGCAGTTAAACTGCACTCTGCAATCTTTTTTTGTAAAGGGAGCTATAAGAAAATGTAAATATTCTCTATATGAAAGGCTTAAGTAGATAAACCTGTGGTCATAATGATACACTGTTTGCACACCAGCCTGCAAGTTTACCAGGTGCACAATTTCAGTGGTGGAAAAAGTACTCAATTGTCATACGTGAGTAAAAGTAAAGATACCTTAATAGAAAATGACTCAAGTAAAACTGAAAGTCACCCAGTTGTCACGATCGTCGTATAGAGTAACCCAAAGCGCAGCGTGGTGTGAATGCATACTTCAATGATTGATGAAAAACACGAAGTACACTAAACAAACAAAACAAACTAACAAGACGAACGTGACCGTTATCGAAACTCTGTGCAAACATGCAACATAACGTGACAGAATAACCCACCAACAATGGACCAAGCAGCGTGGTAACGGCCAGCAGCAGCAGCAGCAAAGAACGCAGGACTCCTGGACTTGGGAGGAGATTCTAGACAGCAAAGGACCCTGGGCACAGCCAGGGGAATATTGCCGCCCCAAAGCAGAGCTGGAGGCAGCGAAAGCAGAGAGTTGCCGGTATGAGGAGGCAGCATGGCAGCGTGGCTGGAAGCCAGAAAGGCAGCCCCAAAAATGTATTGGGGGAGGCACACAGGGAGTGTGGCGAAGCCAGGTAGGAGACCTGCGCCAACTTCCTGTGCTTACTGGAGAGAGAGAGGAACCGGGTAGGCACCGTGTTATGCGGTGGAGCGCACTGTGTCCCGGGTGCGTGTGCATAGCCCAGTTAGGTACATTCCAGCTCCTCGTATCGGCCGGGCTAGAGTGGGCATCAAGCCAGGTGCCATGAAGCCGACTCTACGCATCTGCATCTCTACGGGCCGGCATACATGGCACCAGCCTTATGCATGGTGTCCCCGGTTCACCAGCACAGCCCAGTGCGGGCTATTCCACCTCGCCGCACTGGCCTGGCTACGGGGAGCATTCAACCAGGTAAGGTTGGGCAGGCTCGGTGCTCAAGATCTCCAGTGCGCCTTCACGGTCCGGTCTATCCGGTGCCACCTCCATGCACCATCCCTCCACTGGCAGCCCCCCGCACCAGGCTGTCTCTCCGTCTCATCCCTACAGGTGCACCCGCCTGTCCAGCGCTTCCAGAGCATTCCTCCTGCCCAGTGCTGCCACAGCCTTCCTCCTGCCCAGCACTGCCAGAGTCTCCCGTCTGTCCTGAGCCGCCAGAGCCTCACATCTGTCCTGAGCCGCCAGAGTCTCCCGTCTGTCCTGAGCCGCCAGAGTCTCCCGAGCCGCAAGAGTCTCCTGCCTGTCCTGAGCCGCCAGAGTCTCCCGTCTGTCCTGAGCCGCCAGAGTGGTGGAGTGGGGTCCACCTCCCGCGCCAGAGCCGCCACCGCGGCCAGATGCCCACCCACACCCTCCCCTATAGGTAGGTTTTGCGGCCGGAGTCCGCACCTTAAGGGGGGTACTGTCACACTCTGACCATTATTTGCGTTGTTTGTTTCTATGTTTTGTTTGGTCAGGGTGTGATATGAGTGGGCATTCTATGTTGCATTTCTAGTTAGTCTGTTTCTATGTGTTTTGGCCTGATATGGTTCTCAATCAGTGGCAGGTGTTTGTCATTGTCTCTGATTGATTGGGAACCATATTTAGGTAGCCCGTTTTGTATTGTGGTTCGTGGGCTATTGTCTATGTTATGTTGCATGTTTGCACAGAGTTTCGATAGCGGTCACGTTCGTCTTGTTAGTTTGTTTTGTTTGTTTAGTGTACTTCGTGTTTTTCGTCAATCATTAAAGTATGCATTCACACCACGCTGCGCTTTGGGTTACTCTATACGAAGATCGTGACACCAGTAAAATACTACTTATAAGTAATTTTCCTGTCAAAATTTAAGGAGTACTTTTGGGTGTTAGGGAAAATGTATGGAGTAAAAAGTACATTATTTTCTTTAGGAATGTACTGAAGTAAAAGTTGCCAAAATATAAATAGTAAAGTACAGATACCCCCAAAAACGAATTAAGTAGTACTTTAAAGTATTTTTACTTCAGTACTTTAAACGACTGACTTCTTGTTTTAGTTAGTCATAATTCCAAAAGTTTATCAACTGTTGCACGTGTTGTAATCATGTCCAAACAAAGGTTTGATAGGACAATAAAGGTTTTAAACGGTTATCGCGGGTAAATTTGTCCCCAACCATTATTCTATTATCAAGATAGAGGTGCAAAAATGTCCTCAAATGTCGTCCCCCCCGCCACCATAGGGAAATCCCATGCCAAAGCCCACCGTCCCCTCCCCTCAGATACTGCAACTCAGTAAAGTCCCGTGCAGGAGGAGAGCCTTGCCTGACATTGCAGTGCGCACCAAAGCTGATGATGATTGGCTGATGTTTGATTCAGCTTCTAAAGTAGGCTATCAGGGTCGAAGCTCGCTCTCCAATGCATGAGGATTTGGGACAGTAATTTTAGATAGCATATCTCTATCTTTGTATCAATCAATTAATTACACGCATGCATTTGAAAATGGGGACTTTATTGCGTCGACGAGCTTCGGCGCTGCTTCTTGCGTGGGGTTATTGTATTTTGGCTGAGACAACTTTGTCTAACATCACTCTTGATAACGAGGTTCACTCCAGCTTCATCCAGCGCCGTCTGAGGAGCCAGGAGCGCCGGGAGATGCAGCGGGAAATCCTCTCCATCCTGGGGCTGCCCCACCGGCCCCGGCCGCATATCTACACCAAACAAAACGCTGCCCCGATGTTCATGCTGGATTTGTACAACGCTATTTCCACGGACGGACAACAGCCAGCAGGCTTTTCATATTATAAGCCCGTTTTAACGACCAAGGGGCCCCAGATGGTGACCCAGCAAAACAGTATTTTCCTCAATGACGCGGATATGGTGATGAGCTTTGTCAATCTTGGTATGTCCTCCTTATCACCATATCCAGAGACGTATCCATTCATTTCGATGGATATTAATTGATATGTTATTGTTTAGGCTACATGATATAAAACATATATTTCGCGATTGCTCACTTTATTTTTAAAAGCAAAAAAAACGTTTATTTCACCTTTGCACAAACGATGACCCAGTCTTGACACAGAAGCTCTTATCTTACTATACCTTCTAAATAGTTTTTTACTCAACACATCTCACATGAACATGACCTAAACACAATAATTAAACACCTGCTTGTTTAGGTTTACTCTGATTTATCTGACACTGCACTGTAATGCTAATACACTCATTATGCTTACTTTGACTCATTCAGTGTCTCAATTGCTCATATACTTGTAGAAAAAAATGGTTTTCTGGCCATCCACATAGGAGAACCCTTTGGGGTTCCACATAGAACTCTCGGTGAAAGGGTTTTACATGGAACCCAAAAGGTTCTACCTGTAACCAAACTATTATGGGACAGCCAAATAACTGTTTTAGGTTCTAGGTGGTACTCTTTTTTTTTTAGAGTGTAGGGTAGGTAGCCTTCTACTCAGTAAATAACACAATTTTCATTTTTTTTAAACAAAAATTCCTACCATGGTTTCTCTTTGGACCTGTCTGGTCTGTAGGATTACTGACCAGGAGAGCGGAGGTCAGGCAAGGTGAAGGGTGGTTGTGTTGTGCTGGTCAGACAGAGCACTGCTGAGGACCCAGTAGATGCTCCAGTTAGGAGTCAGTCTCTCTGGCTTAACCTTGCCTTAAATCACAGGAGTTGACTGTAGAAAGCAGACTTAATCACAGTTTACCTGTTGGCAGAAGTATTAAAGGGTGAAAGCTTTCTTCACTGCCGTTTTGTTGTTTGTGACCACTTTGCAGACAAAACTCTACTGTTGAACCGAGTCAATGAGCTAAGTGTTTGTGTGTGAGTGACGTTCCATTTGTGTGCAGCTTCTAAACGTGGAGGCTTATGGTAATGTTCTCTTTTAGATAAGATTCTTCTGCATTCTGAGTTGTAAATGTTATGACAACATGGCTGTATCTGATTTCCCCTGAATCCCTTCAGTGCTCTGGGAGACCGGCTTTAGCAAGGCTTTGTTTAGCATGATTTGGACAGGCATTTCAGTACCCTGGGGAGGGCAGAACAAATCAACAGGGAGATAAAGACTAAAATCAAATTTTATTTGTCACATGCGCCGAATAGACCTTACAGTGAAATGCTTATTTACAAGCCCTTAACCAACAATGCTTTTAGAAGTTTTAAGAAAAATAAGTGTAAAGTAAAAAATGGAAAATGAAAGTAACAAATAATTAAACAGCAGCAGTAAAATAACAATAGCGAGGCTACATACAGGGGGTACCGGTACAGAGGCAATGTGTGGGGGCACCGGTTAGTTGAGGTAATTGAGGTAATATGTACATGTAGGTAGAGTTAAAGTGACTATGCATAGATAATAAACAGAGAGTAGCAGCAGCGTAAAAGACAGGTCTGGGTAACCCTTTGATTAGCTGTTCTGGAGTCTTATGGCTTGGGTGTAGAAGCTGTTAAGAAGCCTTTTGGACCTAGACTTGGCGCTCCGGTACCGCTTGCCGTGCGGTAGCAGAGATAACAGTCTATGACAAGGGTGGCTGGAGCCAGTGACAATTTTTAGGGCCTTCCTCTGAAACCGCCTGGTATAGAGGTCCTTAATTGCAGGAAGCTTGGCCCCAGTGATGTACTGAGCTGTACGCACTACCCTCTGTAGTGCCTTGCGGTCGGAGGCTGAGCAGTTGCCATTCCAGGCAGTGATGCAACCAGTCAGGATGCTCTCGATGGTGTAGCTGTAGAACCTTTTGAGGATACCAAATCTTTTCAGTCTCCTGAGGAGGAATAGGCTTTGTCATGCCCTCTTCATGACTGTCTTGGTGTGTTTGGACCATGATAGTTTGTTGGTGATGTGGACACCAGGGAACTTGAAGCTCCCAACCTGCTCCACTACATCTCCATCGATGAGAATGGGGGTGTGCTCGTACCTTCTTTTCCTGTAGTCCACAATCATCCCGTTGGTCGTTATCACGTTGAGGGAGACGTTGTTGTCCTGGCACCACACGGCCAGGTCTCTGACCTCCTCCCTATAGGCTGTCTTATCGTTTTCTGCGATCAGGCCTACGACTGTTGTGTCATCGGCAAACTTGATGGTGTTGGAGTCGTGATGTGAGCCATGACCAGCCTTTCAAAGCACTTCATGGCTGCAGATGTGAGTGCTACGGGTTGGTAGTCATTTAGGCAGGTTACCTTAGTGTTTTTGGTCACAGGTACTGCATCTAAGGTGGCTGGCTGTGTGTGTGTGTGTGTGTGTGTGTGTGTGTGTGTGTGTGTGTGTGTGTGTGTGTGTGTGGGCGTAAATCAAGGGGGTAGGGTGGGAGGAGTAGGGGGGGCTTCCTTGGACATTATTGCGTTTATAAAACCCAAATCCTGCTTTTGTTTCCTTTGGAGATCTCACCACGGGTCTAATATCACTATGGTGAAACAGCAGACAGTGTGGTGCCTGTGGCTCCCATCCGGCTGGGGCTTTTCATCCAAAGTCAACCCTTTCCCCTTCGTTGTCCTGCCTCAAGGCTTACAGGAGGGATACAGGTTGGGCTTCATGGCCTATTGTGCGTGTGTAAGGTTCTCAATTTATCATCAGGAATAGATTTGGCACTTTTAACCTTCTATTCCCATTCATGTGTCTATGCGAGCATGTATGTGAGGCAGGGTGGAGTGACGGGGATAGAGGAAAAGGGAAGAAGTAAGTGCATATAAAGTGCAGAGAAAAGAGAAAGAATGAGAAGGATGCAGGGTCCCCGTTCCTCTCATGAACCCATGGCCCCTCTCTCCATTTGATTGACAGTCTGTTTCCAGATGTGGGTTCCACCATTTTGTAAAGAGCCAGTCCTGGTGGTACCTGGTAGAGGTCGACCGATTAATCGGAATTGCCGATGAATTAGGGCCGATTTCAAGTTTTCATAACAGTCAGTGATCGGCATTTTTGGACACCGATTGTGGCCGATTATATTGCACTCCATGAGGAGACTGTGTGGCAGGCTTACTACCTGTTATGCGAGTGCAGCAAGGAGCCAAGGTAGGTAAAGGTGCTAGCTAGTATTAAACGTATCTTATAAAAAACAATCAATCTTAACATAATCACTAGTTAACTACACATGGTTGATGATATTACTAGTTTATCTAGCGTGTCCTGCGTTGCATATAATCGATGCGGTGCCTGTAAATTTATCATTGAATCATAGCCTACTTCGCCAAATGGGTGATTTAACAAGCGCATTCGCGAAAAAAGCACTGTCTTTGCACCAATGTGTACCTAACCATAAACATCAACACCTTTCTTAAAATCAACACACAAGTATATATATTTTAAACCTGCATATTTAGTTAATATTGTCTGCTAACATGAATTTCTTTTAACTAGGGAAACTGTGTCACTTCTCTTGCGTTCTGTGCAACAGTCAGGGTATTTGCAGCAGTTTGAGCCGCCTAGCTCGTTGTGAACTGTGCGAAGACGATTTATTCCTAACAAAGACAGCCAACTTCGCCAAATGGGGGATGATTTAACAAAAGCGCATTTGCAAAAAAAGCACAATCGTTGCACGACTGTACCTAACCATAAACATCAATGCCTTTCTTAAAATCCATACACAGAAGTATATTTTATTAAACCTTCATATTTAGTTAAAAGAAATCCAGGTTAGCAGGCAATATTAAATTAGGGAAATTGTGTCACTTCTCTTGTGTTCATTGCACGCAGAGTCAGGGTATATGCAACAGTTTGGGCCGCCTGGCTCATTGCGAATAATTTGCCAGAATTTTACGTAATTATGACATAACATTGAAGTTTGTGCAATGTAACAGGAATATTTAGACTTATGGATGCCACCCGTAAGATAAAATATGGAACTGTTCCGAAAAAACGTTTTGTTTTCGAAATGATAGTTTCCGGATTTGACCATATTAATGACCTAAGGCTTGTATTTCTGTGTGTTATTATGTTATAATTAAGTATATGATTTGATATTTGATAGAGAGCCCTCAGTTCTTTAGGTCAGGTGTTTACGTCAGAGCGTGACTAGGGGGGTGTTCTAGTCATTTATTTTCTATGTTAGTGATTTGTAGGGTTCCCAATTAGAGGCAGCTGGTAATCGTTGCCCCTAATTGGGGATCATATTTAGGAAGCCCTTTCTCCCACCTGCTTTGTGGGATATTGTTTTGTGTATGTGCATGTAGCACCACTACTTTCACGTTTCGTTGTTGGTTTATTGTTTTGTAGAAGTTTCACTTAAATAAAGATGTGGAACTATAATCACGCTGTGCCTTGGTCCGTCTTTCATCACGATAGTGACAGAATATCCCACCAAGCAAGGACCAAGCAGCGTGCCAAGGAGGAGAAGGTGAGTTGGACCTGGGAGGAGATCAGGAGTGGATGCGAGACCCTTCCTTGGCGGGAGTCGCATAAAGATCAAGAAGGACAGCGACGACGCCGGGGGCCGCGGCCACAGAATCCCCAAGATTTTTTTGTGGGGGGGGACGGGACATGGGTTGGTCGACTGAGCAGCGGAGAGTGCCAGAGCCCGAATGGCAGACGGTGGAGGAATTCAATGAGGGATACCGGAGAGAGGTGGAGGCGAGGAGTAGGCTACAGCGCAGGCGTGCTGAAGAGCGTGTCATCAGTCCGGTGCCATCTGTGCCGGCTCCACGCACCAGGCCACCAGTGCGCCTTCCCAGCCCGGTATGTCCTGGCACATGGAGCTGGCAGCTGAGCAGAGGGAAGAGCCAGAGACCGTCAGGGAGGCGATGGAGAAGTTGGGGGAGAGAGAGATGTTGGTCAAGTGTGTTCTGCTCAACATTCGACCTGAAGAGCCTGTCAGCAGTCTGGTGAAGTCTGTGCCGGCTTCACGCATCTGGCCTTCGGTGCGCCTTCCTAGTCCGTGTACGTCCTGTGCCAGCTCCCCGCACCCTCCCTGAAGTGCGTGTCAACAGTCCGGTGCCAATCTGTGCCGAATCCACGCACCAGGCCGCCAGTGCGCCTCCCCAGTCCGGTACGTCTTGTGCCAGTTACTCGCACTCGCCCTGAAGTGCGTGTCACCAGTCCGGTGCCACCTGTGCCGGCTCCATGCACCAGGCCTCCAGTGCGCTTCCCAGTCCTATAATAACTACAACATAAAACTTCTTACCTGGGAATATTGAAGACTCATGTTAAAAGGAACCACCAGCTTTCATATGTTCTCATGTTCTGAGCAAGGAACTGAAACGTTAGCTTTTTTACATGGCGCATATTACACTTTTACGTTCTTCTCCTTCTTCTCCTTCTCTACTTTCTTTTCCAACACTTTGTTTTTGCATTATTTAAACCAAATGGAACATGTTTGATTATTTATTTTGTGGAGCGATGGGCAACGATGCTAAATGGATTTTATTGATGTATTATATTAAGTTAAACTAAAAGTGTTCATTCAGTATTGTTGTAGTTGTTATTATTACAAATAAATAAATACATGTAAAAAAATGTCCGATTAATCGGTATCGGCTTTTTTGGTCCTCCAATAATCGGCATCGGTGTCGAAAAATCATAATCGGTCGACCTCTAGTCCTTGGAGTGATAGCTTAAAGCCAAACTGGATTAAGGCATTTCCCCTCGCTAGCCCGCAGCTTCTCTCTCAATGTGCAGGTATTTAGGTGGCCAATGTTGACGCATCTCGGAAATGATGGAATCAGTTCAGTTTTATTAGTCTTGCTTCCTACATTTCCTAAACTAATTAACGGTGGAAAAAGCTTTGGCTTCTCATGCCCTGTTCTTGTGGAATATTGGACATATTTTTTCTTCTTTCCCCTAAGTGAATTTAATATATTGAAATGAAACTGCTGTAGGGTATCCTTTTTTACTCATTTGTTTTGTGTGTACATACAGTGGGGCAGAAAAGTATTTAGTTAGCCACCAATTGTGCAAGTTCTCCCACTTAAAAAGACGAGAGAGGCCTGTAATTTTCATCATAGGTAGAACATCTTTGGAGGGAGTTGAAAGTCCGTGTTGCCCAGCAACAGCCCCAAAACATCACTGCTCTAGAGGAAATCTGCATGGAGGAATGGGCCAAAATACCAGCAACAGTGTTTGAAAACCTTGTGAAGACTTACAGAAAACGTTTGACCTCTGTCATTGCCAACAAAGGGTATATAACAAAGTATTGAGATAAACTTTTGTTATTGACCAAATACTTATTTCCACCATAATTTGCAAATAAATTCATTAAAAATCCTACAATGTGATTTTCTGGATTTTTTTTTCTCATTTAGTCTGTAGTGTACCTATAGTTGAAGTGTACCTATGATGAAAATTACAGGCCTCTCTCATCTTTTTAAGTGGGAGAACTTGCACAATTGGTGGCTGACTAAATACTTTTTTACCCCACTGTATACCATTTCCCCACATAGAGTCAGGACTGTTAGAATCCCCAACCACCATCCAGTCTGCCCACTATCAATATGTATTCATTTCCATGACTATGCAACACATCTGACTATACAGCTGCAGTTTGACCGCACACATCTGTAGCTTGTCTGCACATCTGTGTCGTTATAATGGAGCTATAGCCATACTGTGGAGGGGAGAGCTCAAGTCTGACTTTACACTGCTGAACCAATCTGACTATAACCTGACTGCATGGTTCCTGGTTGGACTTAGTTGACCTGCATTCCTGTACTGCTAGTTCCTCTTGTTGGGACTCTGCCATAGGCAGACACAGATGTCTTTGGCATGTTCTTGCTTCCATGAGAACACACCTGCCGCATATGGGAATAAGAGACAGGCTTATCAATTATCTTTCACATTGCTCTATGTGAAATGAAATTAAGAAGATGGTGCTGTATGGTAAAAGTTTGCCTTGTAAAAGGTTTGTGAACCCAACAGGCTAAATTGAAACCTGACTGTCATAGTTTTTTTTTAAATAACATGTTTTATTGTCACATACACCACCGGATAGGTGCTGTGAAATGGGTTATTTTAGACATCTGATTAAGAAAGTGTATTTTTCATTAGGCATTTTCATTGTGTTCCAGCTTACTTTATTTTATACCAAGTAGATTTTCTAGGTTTTAGTTTTGCCTCTGATGTAGGATATTCATTAACTTCACCCATACATTTTGATTGGCAGCTGAAAATGATTCATTATAAACAAACAGGCGATCGATTGTGCCACGCCAGCGCCGCACGTTGAACCCTGTGTCATGAGCTAAGAAAAGTGTTGAAATGCCTCACAGAGAGAAGTTTGCATATCTGAGGGCTGATCTCTGGAGCTAATGGTCCCTAACGTAAACACACCAAGACCTTACGAGCAATTATTGCCTTCATAAAAACGCCCTGGTTTCTTTCCATCGTTTAACAAATGACTTGCATGGTTCAGAATGCTCTTTACGGTGTGTGTGGTTAAAAATTGTTTTCTGGGCTTTAAGGCGTTGGGTGCATGTGTGCTGCATTAAGTTGTGTGTGTGTGTGGTGTGTGTGTGTGTGTGTGTGTGTGTGTGTGTGTGTGTGTGTGTGTGTGTGTGTGTGTGTGTGTTCGGTACTGAAACAATACCAAGGCACCAGTGAGACAGACATATGATGTCATGGGGGCTGCTAGTGGGCAGGATGTGTTTAAGATGGGTAATCATCGCTCCACTCTGCACACCTCCAGTGTGGGAAGTCCCCCGTTGCTCAAGAGACCTCCACTAAGCTTTCCAAGGACAAACACATTGGGTAACGCTGTAAAAACACAGCGCTGGAAACCTTCAGGAAATCTTTGGCTCTGCCCCACCACCATTATTGTGGAAACTCTGAGAGTGGCTCAGCTGTTTCAGGGCAGGGTGGGACACCGTGGATCTCAGTTGGGGGACTGATATCAGGCCTAGCCTAGTCTCAGAAAGACCATTCACATAAATACTCTATTATCATTCCCCTCCAGAATATAGTACTTCATGTATCATGTATAGTGGTTAAATGTATTCTCCTATGGTGGATTATGGATAACATTTTGAGGATTATGACATTAGGATCATACTGTTTCTGCAGGGTGTATGTATGGGCATTGGATTGGCTGCTGTGGCTTTTCTGGCATCGCTTTAAGCTTTTCTTGTGGTCAGCACGTGTGTAATTTAAACATGGAGTCCCCCCCCCCAATTGGTGCTTTATGCAGACTGATGTTAAGATCAATCAGCTCCCTCATGGAAGCAGGAGTTTCCTATTTTTTACACAGTGCTTCTGAGATGTGGGCGGAGCAATGTGGATCAGAAGACTTTGATTCAGCAAATTTTTTTGGCAGAATTAAACCACCACCTGGCTGCTGATCTGAGTGTATTCACAGCACTGAGTGTGTTGGTACACATGCACCCCCCACTGTTTCAACAGACCAGGGAATATGGGGAGAAAAGGGATGTGCCTTTAACCCTCCAGGGTCAGTGTTCGTTGTGTTAGTTGTGCAGCTTTTAATGGATGAGGTTAGCTGTTGGAAAAAGCGGATCCGGGATCAGTTGGTATGGGTAGTGAGTAACCTCTTTTCTCCCACTATCCCCTCTCAACAGTTGAGCTGGATCAGAACGTCCCGTCCTCTCGGCGCAACAGGGAATTCCGCTTTGACTTGTCCCATATCCCAGAGGGAGAAGCTGTCTCCGCTGCAGAGTTCAGAATCTACAAGGACTATATCGGAGAACACTATGAGAATGAGACCTTCCATGTGAACGTGTACCAGGTGCTACAGGAGCCCCCTGACAGGTGACACCTCTTCCATTAATCTTTATGTGTGTGGCCTTATAAAACAGTATACTACTCCCTAAAACTGCAGAGACCCACCTTGACCATATAGAACACCCCCTCAAACACCACCCTCACTCCCCACGCCGCCATCATTCACTTAATCCGGATTCTCTAATACCTAGCAACCCTCCCCTCCCTCCACCCAACCCCTCTCTTTTTGGCCACACTATCCGTTATGATTGTAGTGATCAACAGTTTGATTTGTCCACCTAAAAAACACACACACACACACACACACACACACACACACACACACACACACACACACACACACACACACACACACACACACACACACACACACACACACACATACAGCTTGTCCTGCTAGGTGACATCAGAGCCCAGTCATGTGTAGGCATGGCCTGTCCCACAGAGGTGACAGTGAGGCTATGTCGGTGCTAAGAACAACACCATTGTCATTCAGAGACACGCATGCCTTCCATACAGACAACAAGGCGGCAAGAAAAAGAAACAGTCTGTGTTGTGGGCCTGGGGGCCTGAAAGTCAATCTGTAAACAAATCCATTGTCTGTGAGATCTGCCCCAGAGCTGTGATATCTGCTTCAATCAGTCTGGGAATTTTCATCTGTGATAAAGATTCCTCTTTTAATAATGGCTATCGGTGGGGTTAGATCGACACTGCATGTCGTCTCTTGTTTTGGATTTACTGTATCCTGGGTTCTCTCCGGGTGGCTAGTCTCTTCTGTCTCTGCTATTTATTGGAATATGTATCAGCTATCTAGATCAACTTTTATATAACTACTTTACTTTTACATACTGCACTACATAGCAGCATCCCAAACTGCCACTGAGGAGAATGGTTTGAAATGCAATGTGAAGTGGCAAGCCTATATACATTTTCCAGACTTGAGGCAACTGATGTTAGAATTTAGAAGAACACACTTCCTAGGTCTGTAACTCTTTGTTGTGTATCTAACTGAGACTTTATGTGCTGTGTATCTAATGTTAGTAGTTCATGTGCCCCTCAGTGAGGAGGACCTGTTCCTGCTGGACACACGTGTGGTGTGGGCTATAGAGGAAGGCTGGCTGGTGTTTGACATCACAGCCACCAGTAACCAGTGGGTAGTGAACCTGGACCAGAACTTGGGCCTGCAGCTAGCTCTAGAGAGCATGGACGGTGAGTCACTGTCACAAGTTATAAGAGTACTGAATGGCCGCTGGTCCAACAGAGGTAGATCTCTAGGGCTGGTACACCCACCACATAACATTGAATTAAAAAATATCAACATGTTATCTGGACTGACATGTTCATGTATTTCTGTCTCCCTCTACAGGCCAGAGTGTGAACCCCAGGCTAGTGGGGCTGGTGTGGGGCAGTGGGCTACAGGACAAGCAGCCCTTTATGGTGGCCTTCTTTAAGGAAACTGAGGTTCGTCTCCGCAGCGTCCGCTCTGCCCACGGCCACAAGGGGCGCAACCCCAACCGCTCTAAAAACCCCAGGAATGCCCAGGACGCGCTGAAGGTTGCTGAGGCTGCAGCAGGTACACAAATTACCCACTTGGAGGTTAATGAGTCAGTCAACATTTTATAAACTTGTAAACTTCATTTTCAGGCTATGAATAATATTTAACTAGGAACACCTCTATTATACAGTGTTTAAGTGACAGTGATCACAGTTGATTGTGCTGATTAATCTGTATGCTGATAATTTCTCCCTTTGTCTTCAGAGACCCTCAGCACAGACCCGAAACAGGGCTGTAAGAAGCATGAGCTGTATGTCAGCTTCAGAGATCTGGGATGGCAGGTACAGTACTACGACTCCTTCTATCACACCAGGTCCTGATATCTCTGTTCTGTACAGTAATGATCTGAGCACCCCCTCTTCTTTCTCTATTCACCCACTTAGATAGGAGTATGACTTGAATATATTCAATATGACATTATCTCCATCTCCCATTTGTTGGATGTTGTTATGAGAAATTCATTTTTTCAATTGTCCCCTCAGGACTGGATCATTGCACCTGAGGGCTATGCAGCGTACTACTGCCAGGGCGAATGCTCTTTTCCCCTCAACTCCTACATGAATGCCACCAATCATGCTATTGTGCAGACTCTGGTAAGAATATTTGTAGCTTTCATATTATCATATACATTACTGAGGGGGTTGAATATGGCATTTTCTCAGGGTTTCACTGTAGTGTTTACTTTAAATTGTAAATTATTATTATTATCATTATTTTTTATCAAAGCACTCTTTGATGTCCTGCACCCTGTAAAGAAAACTGCAAAAGTATCAATGCACATTTTACCCCACACTTAAATATTTCTAATAACAGTGCTCTATTCTACACCCCCCCCCCTCTCAGGTCCACTTCATAAACCCAGAGACAGTGCCCAAACCCTGCTGTGCCCCCACCCAGCTCCACGGCATCTCTGTCCTCTACTTTGACGACAGCTCCAATGTCATTCTGAAGAAGTACCGGAACATGGTGGTCAGAGCCTGCGGTTGTCACTGACCACCATTAGACTTCCCCTTCTCAGGATACACTGGGGCTGGTGGAGGAAGTGGAGGAAGAGGAGGAAATGGGGATTATGCAGCAAAACTCATTTATTGCCTGATCTATAAGGACCTGCTGCTTCAGGACTGGCAGGAAGACTAACTGCCTTTATTATTGGCTGCAAAGTGACAAGTACTAGCAATACTGCCTTAGCAGTAGAGACATACTGCCCTAGCAGTAGAGCCATACTGCCCTAGCAGTAGAGGCATACTGCTCTAGCCCAACTACGAAGAAGATCTTTGGCATCTGGATTGTCTCCACTACATGGTGCATTAAAGATAGGGACAAGGCTACTCATCTAGAGCGCAATAGAATTCCCAGTCAGTACCGTGGAGGAATGAAACATCACAGACACTGAACTGTCATCCATTTATTTATAATCTCATGTTTCTTAAGTGAACAAAGAAAGGAAAGTATTGATGAATACAAAAAGATATCCCCCTGGATAGAGGCATGAGACTCAAATGAAATGCTAAAGATGCTCCAAAACGGAGCAGAATTAAGAATTTAGCAATTGCTTGTTTATCCATGAGTAGACATTTTAAGATGTGCCTTTGAACAAGATAAATCCAGTTTGGACAGTTCTGCTGTGTGCACCCAGCGCCTCTGTGTAAAACAATTGCTGGATAAAACTGCTGCATCTGATTGCATTAGACAGTCTCTGAAATGGGTTTACTTTGACACGTTTCTTTTTTACAGCATAGCTAATTTTTTTCCACAAACAGCTGAGTTTACTTTGATTACGATGAGAACAAAATGGCTGTCTGTTTTTCCTTTGAACGGCATGTAGGTGATGATGTATTTTGCGGAGCAGAGGTCAGGTGTAAGACATCTGGCTGTCTGTGTGCAGATTCAGAGGCTGCTGCTGTGAGAGATGGCAGAGCTGACGGTTCATACGAGACTGTGTGGGATTGATAGAGTATGCCCTTTTGGGTTGAGTTTCCTGGAGGAGGAGGCACAGACATATATCACCAAGCTCTGCACAGCACAAGAAAGGCATGTGGTCCCAGAGATGCCATTGGTTTTGCCCACAAGAGAACTCTGAGCTATCATTCTGTTCCAGCTTCCTTTTGATGTCCTTCCAGACCTGCAGGTGGGCGATCGAGGCCATATTTTCTGTAAAAACTAAATGTCAGATTACAGCAACAAAGTGCACAGAAACTCTCATAGGCATAGCAGATGTAATACATTTATATCACTTGGCCAGAAAAGCCTTCTCTCACACACTGACAACCAAAACATGGTAACTGAAGACGTTGGTGGTTTATGTATAATCTATCATAGGCTCTATAAGCATATGTATATAAATATTGTAAACATCAGCTGGTGAGGTAAAATATAGTAAATGTAGCCTACTTTAGGACTCTATTCAGTCTGTATTGCCGAAGCGTTACAGATTGCGCGCTAGAAATGTCATACCCCCAAGACATGCTAACCTCTCACAATTACAATAACGGCACATTTCTTTTTTTTTTTTGGGGGGGAATGATATTTGTGCGTCTGTTACTTTCTCACTCATCATTATTCTTGATTCATTCAGGATTATCCGTAATCATGGTAGCATCCACATGAATTTAGAAGTGTTTAGAAAATACTCTATTCTTATTTACAATAAAAGTTACTCCAAAATGACACAATACATTATTTACCATTCATTTCTATTGGTCACAAACTAATCTAAAACCCAATCAAAACAGACAGGAAATGCATTAAACAAATTTGCAGAGTAACAAGCTTGATGTAGTCATTGTGTTCTATGAATATGGGACCAAATACTGAACTTTTTACTACTTTAATACATATACTGTATAAGTGAATTTGACCGATAATTTTGGTCCCCTAAAATGGGGGAATATGTACAAAAAGCACTGTAATTTCTTAATGGTTCACCAGATATGAATGAAAATACCCTCAATTTAAAGCTGACAGTCTGCACTTTAACCTCCTAGTCATTTCAAATCCAAAGTGCTTGAATAAAGAGCCAAAACAACAAAAAATTTGTCGCTGTCCTAATACATTTGGAGCTCACTGTATCCTGCATTTACCGTGAATACAGTCTCTGCTTCCGCAGAACATTCCATTTGAAATGTTTATCACTCTGTAACGCTGAATTTCCGCCATACAGATTGAATAGAGCCCTTTAACATGTTTTATTCTTAATCAACAGAAATATTTCAATTAGAATTTCAGAACATAAAGGATTGTCAAACTGTAGCAAAAGTTGAGGTAAAAGAACAGACCGGACACCAATGACACCAATGATCTAGTGCATAATGTAATGCCAACAACTGTCAGCTATACAGCACACAGGGAGCCATTCACAGTCACTGGGGCCTACTTCAACATTCACTGTTCTACATACAGAAATCAGTTCTGTCAATTAAAGTTGCTAATATAGAGGTAGCATAGAATGTATTTCCCCTGAATGATCTCATTGATAACATTAGGAGTGTTTATGTTTTCAAGTTTTAATAATATTGGGTGACACCTTTAAAATTGCAATTCTAGAGTTGGGTCAAGGTAATATATTGTGCCTGATATATTCTCTCTCACATCCCTGATAATCCATGGCTTTTAGACCAATACCTGCAATTATACTCTGCTTAGGATCCAGAATCCTGAGAGTCAAATCTATATTTCTATCCTCCTTGATCATAATAAACCTTTATATAAAAAAGACAAGCAGAAATGAGAAAAAGACAACCACAGGGATGGAAAGAGTGTGAGGTTGAGATAAAGATAATAAAACAAAAGTTAGACTTTGCTGGCTCCCTTTCCATATGGTAGTGGTGTTTATCAGTACGGGCAGTTGGTGCCTTGGCCACGCAGCTCAGGGGCTGACCAACGCCTCTTCCGTGCTGGTTCCAACCCCCCTCTCTGCCCTGCTTTTGGCTTATCTGGAGCAGGGGGAAGAGGAGCCTGGGGGCAGGATGTTTGTAGGGGCTTAGGCCCTCTAGCTGGGGTGCCAGGACCCTGGGGTTGGGTGGGTGGGGGAACGGAGGGTGATGTGGGTATGAGAGCCAGGCAGACGTCACCCACACTAAGTTGGTGGCAGCGGAGGCCACAAAGACGGGCTGTTCTCTGGGGACAGCAGGAGGACCAGCCACGCCCACGTACAAAGAACGGGTACTCCACATACACATCCAGGAACTCCTGTGGGAAAAAATACTGTTACAGTCACAATGTAGTACCTCTGTTTTTCTACTAAAGTGGTGTTAGTGTTCTGAAATTGGGGATTGGCATTGATGTAGTGTCATAATGAGGGATACTGCAGGAATGTATTTCATTTTCTTTAGGGTTAGACTCATCCATAGTTATACTATTTGCAAATATTTATGATATATTGTATATTGAATTCCATGTTATAAATTATGGAAATGTCAGTAGACAAGCATACAATGACAAACACACTGACATGAGCTCATGTGATGTAATGATGTAGTAGGCTCAGGCCCAGCTCACCTGAGAGTGTTCCTCGTGTAGGAGGATGAGGAGGCGGGAGAGGGAGGGGGCTGTGGAGGGGGAGATGTGCTGCACAGTGCAGCAGCTCAGACGCAGCTCTGGACAAGCCTCCGCGCCGATTAGGAAGTCTTCTGTCTTCAAATCCTCAACCCTCCTCAGCCGCCCATCTTTGAGCTCGATTAAAGAGCCTGCCGCAAAGTGAGGGAGCAACCAGGGCAACTGGTCAGAAGAGGTGGAAGGGTAGGAAGAGTGATGGGAGGAGAGATGTGTAGGCACACATACTTTTTCTGTTACTCCCATGGTCCAATATTTCTCTGTTGATTGGTCAATAAGTGATGGTCTTATGGGAGATTGTGCCTCAAACTCCAAAGGACTTTGCCCTGAAGCATGGTACTTGGGGGCTGTGGAGAGGTTTGTGTATACCAGTTCAGGGTGGTGGTGTAGGTTCCTGTTGGCGGTAGGAGATAGAGCAGTGTTCAGTGGGGCAGAACCTGTCCCTGAGCTGGGTCGTGGCTGGTGGCCCCCCTGTTTCCTTCTTCTCATATATGGGCCGCTCTGTCTGCTTTGCTGTGTGGTGTGTGGACTTAACTTCTCCCTCACTTTTTTATTAAGGTGCCATCTGTACCCTGCTTCCACCCCACTGGGCTCCTCTGTAGGCAAGGCCATGTGTCTGCAGATAGAGGGGTGGCGTGGGTATTCTGAGGGGTGATGGAGAATGTAGGGAACTTCCCACCCTGAAGGCACTGCAGCCCAACCTCTGTAATAGTGCTCCTTCCACTCAGCCCAGCCATAGCTGTCGTTGACAGGAGAGGGGAGATAGGGGTTGACTCTGGTGGTGGAGGCTGTGGTGGGGGACTGGGTCCAGGGCTGGTATAGCGGGGGCACAGATGCAGATGTAGGAGGGAGCAGGTCTGAGTAAGATGCATTGTAGGGCTTGACTTCATTATGGCTCTTGTAGGGGAAGGGGACCTTGAACGTGACAGCAGGAGGCTGCTCTGAGAGGCCTGGTCTGGGGTCCCTCTTCTTGGGCGGGAGACTCTCTCTGCCTAGGCCGGTCTCTGGGGTTAGTGTGGTGCTCATTGGTTCACACAGCCGTCACATATACTGACACTTCAGTTCCCTGGCCTACAGGTTGTTGTGGAGAGGTTAAGTCACATAGGCCTCATGTGAAAGAGACACCCTAAGGGATCCCGTTACTCTCTGGTGAATCATCACTGACAGAGAGGTCGAAGGTGTTCTCAGTCTCAATGATCCAATCTGAAAAAAGACAGGAAGGTGTTTGTTTGACATAAATTATAATTTAACCCTTAACCTTATGTCAAAAGCCCAAGAGGAAGGTACACCAAGATAATTTTATACATTTCATAGCCTTGTATTACAGGCTTTTCAGCTTATAGTCATGTGACTTTTGATGATGCATTTCATAAACTATATTTCATTGCGCACTCTCACAACGCCCTCTCTCTCTCTCATATCCCTCTTTTTCTCCCTACTCTCTCTCTCTCTTTAAAATTTGCTACATCAGTGATAGACATGGTCTTTCTCTGCCAGTTCTCCCTGTCTCTCTTAGACCCCTATGGAGTTACAGATGGTGACTGTGCCCTTGAAATCTCATCACTAATTTCTCCATTGCCTCCAAATTAGAGCCTTTCAAACCACGGACTGCTGCATTGAGAGTGTGATTGACAGCTGAAGTCTGGCTCACTAGAACACTAAACTTTAACTGGATCTACTTAGGAAGAAGTTACTATGGTAACACAGTATATTACTGTGCATACTGTGGGAACAGTGTAGATGAGGGGAGGTGTTGCACAGGGGTGCTGTGTTGTGCTTTCCAACACTAATGACAAATATAATCTACTTTGTCTGAATAATATATCACATTCTTACCCAATGATCTTCATACATGGGATGTCATTGATTTTACCATCAACAGGAGTTATTCATTTCGCTGTAGCTGACCTACTATGCAGCACGGCAACAAAATGCATAATGTATTCATGTGAATCTGAGCAAAATACATGCAGATAAAACTGTTATACTTCTCAATATTGTATAAAAATAATGACCTTATATAGAAATGTAGCTTAACCTTGCATTTCCTATGTACAGCTCATACCATAAAGATATTTCACAATGCACACGCTTGCCAGTAGTTTACCTATTCAAATCTACATGCTCTTTATTTAAATGATTTGACCGAAAGCCTGAAGAGAAGTGATAGAAGAAAACAGAGCAAGACTTTACGGTGCAATCTTATGCAAAGCTAAAGCCAAGGCCTGAATGGTGTCATCACACCACCGCAGAGCAGTCACCAGCTCCCTTGATTGCTGAATGATGCTCTTTCACTCTGACTAACAGACATGTCTTAGAAGTATGAGGCATAGCTTGGATCATACCTTCCATTGTGTGTACAGACTAGATGACCTCATAAGAATGGGACAGAATACACCCTCAAACTGAGAAACATTCCTTACACAGAGGGCTGTACTGACAGAGGCCAATCATTGGGCAAAAACTCAGAGCAGCAGACTGGTAGTATAACCTATTAAGGGTATCAATTGACCTCACCTTGCTGTGCATGTCATACTACGACTATGCAAATGCAATCTTCATACAGTGTGTTACTTGTAGTGGAACAGTAATTGCTATGAAAGTCCTGAAACATACTTTTCTTTTGGTATTGTTATCATTATGTGCAGAGCTCTTTTTCTCAAGCAACACATTTCCAAGTTACAAATTACACCCCAAACAAAACTGGTCATATCGCGTTGTGTAAGTTCTGACTGATGTGAAGCCTAATGATCTAGATGGGTTAGATGCACTTTATCACTGATGCAATATTATTGCTATTGAGTTTTTACCACTTCAACCGTAACATAAAGGAATACCATGCATATCTAATGACTACAAAGGAGATGAATACCTTCCTCCCACACACTTACACACATATTATCACATTCACAAGATACATCTGAACAGTTGACACCTTACCTCTCTCTCTCTCTTCTGGTTAAGGTGTGAGTCTTTAGTACAGCATGCTGCAGAGTGAATGGGAACATCCAGACAGCCTCACTATGTCTATCAGACAGACGCACTCTCTCTCTTTCCTCCCACTCTCTTTTACACCCCCACTATCTCTAGCCCTCTCGACATATCTACCAGATTTGCTGTGCCCTCTCCTTCCCTCCTTCCCTCACTTCCTCTCTGTTGCTCTGTCTCTTTCTCCGTTTCTAGCTCAGTCTTGACTCCCTCTCTCTCCCTTCTTCTTTCCCTTTCACAACCCTTCTTTCTGGTTTCTGACTTTCTCTCCATCTCTCTCTCTCTCCCCATCCCTCTCTCCTTCCCTCTCTCTCCCGCTCTCTCTCTGGGTGTATAATTAGACATGAGACCGCTGTGATACTCGTCAGCTGATAGTAGGCGTATGGCTGCCTGATGGGCTTGGAACTCTGCCCAGTTGTGGTGAGGGCGGGAAACTATAGCTTAGAATGTTCTGGGCATTACACATCTTTAGCTTTCATGCCTGTTCAACCAGTTGGAATGCAGAACCTTCTAGGGAATATATAGGAAGACACATTCTGAAAATGAAATCCCATTCTGAAAATTCTTCCGTTGGCTTCACATTTATTGCAATTCTCAGTTGTTGAAAATGACCACAGTGAATTCTCGCAACCCACTTCTCTATTACTCCATTTTCTCTATTACTTCTCTATTACTGTGAACACTGAACCAAATGCCAGACAGTGTGAATGTCAGTAAAGTTAGAAAAGTATCAGCCTTAATTGCTTTCTATTCAGCAGTTAAAAGGATCAGTATTTAGACCTATATACATTCAGAACAAACACCATTTTTAAACTCAGGACACAAAAGATATGTTCCCCCTTTTACTACTCTTCTTTCTCTCCTCTCTTTGTATTTCTATTCAGCCGTACTCTCATTCTACAGAATAAAAAGTGATCATGGCCCTTGATTCAAGCATCTCCCATCTATAGGAAAGCAATCTGATTTACAGGTAGCTCCAGATGCCCCATGCTCTGCAGGGTGAAACCCCAGTCATGATGAAGCCCACACACACACATTAGAGAGAGGCGAAAAGAGCTTCTCATTTTGAGTCACATCATTCTTCCTCTGCCCACACACACTCTCTCAGACAGTACAGGACATGTCAAGAGTTAAAGCTGGAGGAGTCACTACCTCAACCAACACTTCTCTGACATTTAGGAAGATCACTGTTGATACAAATCAACGTATTATTTTCTCACTCCCACGTCCTCCAAACACCCATTAGAGTATACATGCATCTGCAGTCAGTAGCTTACATCTGCACCCATGCATGGATACCAAGACTTGTTATTGTTAAGGTTTCCACAAAGACAGATAGTTATTCATATGTCCTTCCCCTCTCTCCATCTCTTTCTATATGTTTCTCTCTGGGTGGCAGCATGTGTGTGCTTTCATTTGAAAGAATGCCACCTCACAGGAAAACATCCTATACAATAAACCCCCATTGATATTACAATTTATATACCATATAATTCAAGGCTAATTAAAGGCCTATATAAGGCCTATTCAAATCAAGCAAATAAAACATTTCATATTAGCTATTTAAATGCAGAATGATATATATTTACAACAGCTCAGGTTGCAATGAAAAGGAAACACATCTTTTGACCACTAGATGGTGTCAATTACTTTGATATTCACACAATGTTGTTGTACTGAGTGATCATTATTTCTGTATTTGCAGGCAATCACTATTGTCCCAGGCAACACATACATTTGATGGGACGGTACTACCCTTACATCTAAAATACCTACTGATACAATGCGGTATAAGTATAGTACGCTATCAAAACTGCCCTGCAATTAAGCAGGTAAGTATAATTTTAAGCTTTTACTTCTCTAAAGATTTCTTTAAAATAAAGATACATTTCTCGAAGAAATTGTTTTCAGTCTAGCTAAACCCAATAGGTTATTTTGGAGGTGTTGGCTTCTAATGCTATTTTTGTGATGAAAAATGGAATCTTTGCCATGAACTGAATTATACATGAAGCGCTGAAATCAACTGTTCCTCTGAAGAACAGTGTTTTGCTCTTTCAGAGGCAAGCCTAAAAGGAGATGTTGATTTGTTCAATAACATCAATACTATTCCATTAACGGCAAGAAGATCTTGTATCCTGTCGCATTGCATTAGGGACACAGAGGAGAAAGGAGAGAGGGAGAGAGAGAGAGAGGATGACAAAAATAACAAAAGCAAGTGTCTGTCTACTGACTTGGTATCTTCCACTGTTACATAAAGGACCCTGCACTCTCCCCTATCCACCTCTCTCACACCAAGCTCCTCCCCCTGTGAATGACCAATTGGTATGCTCCACAAAGCCCTAACCTGCTGTTCTCATCCAAATACTGTAGTTGACAGAGTAAGTTCACTCAGAGAGAAGGGTCCTGTACTGTTCCATAGAGAAAGGAGAGAGTGTGTTTGAGAGAGCCAGTGAGTTTCTTGGGAGTGCTTTGACTCTGTTTCTGTCCCAGGAGAGACGGAGGGAGATGAGTTGTTCTGCTGAGGCTCTGAAGGGCTGACTGTTCCCCACCCCATCTCATCTCTGTGCCTGACTGTGTGACCTGACCCTCCAGTCCTCCTCAACAGCACACCTAATCTGATTCTGCAGCTCTCTCTCCGAAGCTGCCAGCACCATGAGCTCGTCTGGGGCAAACCTCCACAACAAGCGTCTACCCTGTGAGTAACTTTAAAGCTTCTTTACCTTTCTTAAAAACTACTCGACTGTGTAGGACTTGGAAAGACTATGTCACAATGGGAATATTCCATAAGTCATTACAGATCATTTTAGTCATTTATTCTGTACTGTACTGTACTGTTAAAAACAAAACAAAAATCTATATACAGAAACTACTCGACTGTGTAGGACTTGGAAAGACTATGTCACAATGGGAATATTCCATAAGTCATTACAAATCATTTTAGTCATTTATTCTGTACTGTACTGTACTGTTAAAAATAAATAATAATCTATATACAGATGTGAGGCAGTTTTCTACAGCAGGAAAATAATCCTACAGCAACAGGAAATGTAAATTATTATGTGGATTGTAATTAACAGTTTTGTAGAGATAGATACATTTTTCATAGGGGAAAATAAACTGACATTTCAAAGTTGAAATTACAAACTTCAGAAGCTTTTTTAAACCTCAAATACACTACAGGTTTTACATTTCCTGCATTGCAGGACAGTTCTCCTGCAACAGGGTGATCAAATTAAGATCCTACATCTGTAGTTTCAATCACTGTAATCCCCTATTGCTGAGCAGAACGCTACATAGAGAAAATTCCTGTCCATATTTGGGTATCTGTAGTAGCTTTACAGACAGACAAACTCATTAAATATTTAGTGAAGAGAAACATAAACCAAGCCACAATGAACATAACCTGTTCAAGTAATTATGGGTGATTACTGATTCCTGTTGTTGATGTTGTTGTTGGTGTGTGTGTGTGTGTGTGTGTGCGTGTGTGTGTGTGCATTGAAAGCAAATAATATGTGTGTGTGTGTGTGTGTGTGTGTGTGTGTGTGTGTGTGTGTGTGTGTGTGCATTGAAAGCAAATAATGTGTGTGTGTGTGTGTGTGTGTGTGTGTGTGTGTGTGTGTGTGTGTGCATGGACACGTTGTCTGTTCAGCCGATGTGGTAGGGACCTGGTGTTTGTTGATGTTACTAAGGCTGTCATACTGTATGCTCTTTGCTAGCCAAATAAAGACTAGAATGGTGAATCATCCCCATGAGTAATGTACCATAATAACGCTTTAATCAGTGGGACTTTACTCAAGACGTTGAGGGTTCTTAAAGGGATACAGTATATTCTCATTTTGAATTGGGGCCTTAAAGACATCCAATGGTTTCACTGACATGAATCTCTAACTCCTAATGAGATTGTGTGTCTGTATCTATAGAGTGACTGCAGTGACATAGGGCTACAGACAGGCTGTCCTACAGACGAAGCTCTCACAGAGAAACACAGAAATGGGAAATTGAATTTGTCGCAATAGGGTCAGTCAGTCCGTGGCTAAATTTGATCAGACCATGACTGAGAGAGAAGACATCCGCTATCTATGGGTTGAGCGGTCCCAGTGCCCAGTGCCCTACCTGTAGGTTCTGTATTGTGTGGGAATGTTTTGTTTGGAGGGGCACAGTGGTATGTGTTGGCTTGGAGGACTGAACAGCTGTTGTCACACTGTTGAAATGTTACATGACAGGCTGGGAATGATTAAGTGAATGCGCAGTTCGTATTGAATGTACACCAGATAAGACATAACTGATTGCAAACACACAACTTATTCTCACATATTTTTTATGTTGTTGCGGACATGGATTTGTTGTGGTGCCAACCATGCTCGGTGATCATTGTGTGTCCCAGGTATCCCATTCAGGTATTCTACTCTTCACCAACCATGGTAGATCCCTTCCTTTTCTGACTGGACTAACCCCATTATATAGACTGGTGTCTCTCCCTGCAGCATTGCATGGAACTATCTGTTCCAGATCCTATCTGTTCCCCATGTATGCTGGTGGCTCACAGGATGGCTGCTGCCAGAGTGCTCATTTTAAACAGAGCCAGTCTCCCACTGAGGCAGACACAGCATAGTACATTTCTGAAAGGTGGTGCAGCCCACTGTTGGATGGAGAGGTGGCCACAACAAAATCCTCTGGATTTATTCTACCTGTACTAATATTACAGTATGACAGCAACAGCTGCAGTGTAGATAATGTAGTTTTTTTCCCCATGCATGGCTGACCAACAGCTTGATGAACACACAATATCCATGGATGCTGTGCACATGCAATGTCCCATGGTGTGTGTATATGTGCATGTGTGTGTATGTACATTATGTATGTGTACACACTACAGGCCTTGAATGACCCTCTGTTCATATCTATTTCCACTTAGATCTTTTAATCTACACAGCCTAAAACCTTAGGCCTAAAACCAAGGCCTAAAAGCAAGTCCTCCTAATTAGTTTGGATCAAATCTCCCATCATCCCATTCTCTGCTTGGTGAAAACAAGCCCTGGTTCAGACCAGGTATACTTGTTAATGCCTACAGCCATATTGTAGTTCACTAAATACAACAACACAGTTATTACTCATTATTGATAAATCTGTCAGCATGTGCTGGACCCACAAATCTCTTACACATCTCCCACATCAACACAGGTATCACAGGTATCATTAGTATTGTATGGGAAATACATAGTGGTTTGGTTTTTGGTCTTTGCTGTTCACCATGGACCCACGACGATAGTGCCAAACTACTCAGGCTCATGAGAAATACCAACATCAACAGAATAGATCAGTGTAAGGCCAGAACTATTCTATTGTGTCCAGCCAAACATTCCAGTGATGCTCTCCATTGATTTGAAAATAGCAATGTGGGCTATTCATCACAAAAAGAGGATGAGCAACAAAGAGGTTCCAGGAACACCAGGAAAGGTGAACAATGTGATAGTTGATGTGTTACCAAAGGGCATGATGAGTCATGATGGAGGGAACTCAGTTGACCAACAGTGTCACCCTATCAATGCTTTTAAGTACATCCGATCCCTCACAACACTCCAGATAAATTCTGCTCATTCATGGTGAGTGTAGTCTAATGGAGACGTCTCTCAGTTTTCAGCTTCTTGGCTTCAAAGTGGATGAGTGATCTGCTTATAGGCCACATAGAGGGCACTGGCATAGGAGACAGAGGCTGACTGACCCATAAATGGCACTATTGTCAGTCCGGAGTGTGCTGGGAGAGGAGAGATGATGTCATTGTAGTATTTACAGAGTGGGCATGTGGTGGTGCCAGTCTGTGATTCAACCCATTGCAAGCTCCCCACACACACACAGTCCAAACACACACATGCAACAATCACACACACACACGCACATGCACACGCACACGCACAAGCACACACACACACACACACACACACACACACACACACACACACACACACACACACACACACTGCTCAAACCTCAACATCAATAATTAACTCTCTTCGCAATTGGAACCAAGCCCAGATGGGAGGTTCAGGAGAGAGAGCAGGAGGATGAAAAAAGCCCAATAATAAACAGTGTAAACCAAAAAAACGACAAGAGGCATCTTCTACATAATTGTTAATGTTGTCATCTGTTTTATGAAAGGGAGGCTACTGCCTGCCACCCTGGTCAGTTTACATAGCCAGGGACAGTGCTTCACCTGCCAAACTTTCAATAAACAAAGTAATTGCACAGGGCTTCATATAATCTGATGTTGTTCTGAAGCATTTTCTATGTTGCTCCCTTATTTGCAACAATTGATCCAATAAACTTCCAGTTACCTAGAGGCAGTCATGGCCAGCTGATTATCTCCATAGTGCCAGCTTTTGCCAGCCACTAGACTGTTGAAAGTGGAATTTGATGATGAGAGAGCAGCGGAAAAGACATCCTCCTCAGCTAATGAGCCCCAATCAGAGTTGGCACATTCTTTCTCTAGGCTCTCCCTGCCTACTCATTATTTCTCTGGGCTCTCCCTGCCTACTCATTCTTTCTCTGGGCTCTCCCTGTCTACTCATTATTTCTCTGGGCTCTCCCTGTCTACTCATTCTTTCTCTAGGCTCTCCCTGTCTACTCATTCTTCTCTGGGCTCTCCCTGTCTACTCATTCTTCTCTGGGCTCTCCCTGTCTACACATTCTGCTCTGGGCTCTCCCTGTCTACTCATTCTTTCTCTGGGCTCTCCCTTTCTACTCATTCTTTCTCTGGGCTCTCCCTGTCTACTCATTCTTTCTCTGGGCTCTCCCTGTCTACTCATTCTTTCTCTGGGCTCTCCCTGTCTACGCATTCTTTCTCTGGGCTCTCCCTGTCTACTCATTATTTCTCTAGGCTCTCCCAGTCTACTCATTATTTCTCTGGGCTCTCCCTGTCTACTCATTCTTTCTCTGGGCTCTCCCTTTCTACTCATTCTTTCTCTGGGCTCTCCCTGTCTACTCATTCTTTCTCTGGGCTCTCCCTGTCTACTCATTCTTTCTCTGGGCTCTCCCTGTCTATGCATTCTTTCTCTGGGCTCTCCCTGTCTACTCATTATTTCTCTAGGCTCTCCCAGTCTACTCATTATTTCTCTAGGCTCTCCCTGTCTACTCCACACCTCATCTTTTTTATTCTCTTTTATATGTACATTCCTTCTTTTCACTTCCATTGAACTTTTTACTCTTTGGTTGACCTTTCTTATCTCACTCCTTTTAGTTTTTTTATCCACTTTTCCTCCCAACTTCTTCCCTCAAACACATCTCCAGAACAAGCGGTGAGATGGTGCATGTTGAAATACAATCCCTCCTCTTACCCTCCCACACACCCTCAGCAACATGTCCTGTCTTAAAGGTTAACCAGTCTCATCTTCCCCAGTCCCTAACAGCATTACGTCACGTATTGTTGGTCCTGATCAATCTGATCAGGAGTCACTGTCACTACCTGCTGTTGTCTCACTGCCTGGCAATGTGCCAGCAGATGATTCATCTCTTATCCTGAACAACATCTAACACTGATTACTGGTGCCATGTTGTCATCCTGTGAAAGAGAGAGAGAGATAGAGAGATAGCACAGGCTGTGCTCACCCCTCACTCTTTGTCTTCCACCGCAAGGAAACCTACATTTTCATGGCTGTGTCTTTGCAGTTTACTGTCAATTCCAAAGGATTATTTAAGTAGGATTACTTCATTATTTTGGAATTATTTAAGTAGGATTACTTAATTATTTTGGAAATTAACTCACTTTTATGAAACCACTTTTGCTTGGTGGTAAAGAATTCCCTGAAAATGACTCTGCCAAACTAGTTCATAATCAGTGTTTGCACTAAAGGAAGTGGCCATTCCCATAGGGTTTTTGTGTTGAGAGCTGCCTCCGCTGGGGAATGTGGGGAGGCCACAAACCAGCAGCCCCAGTGAAAGATCTAAAACCCAAAAGCAACTGGATCATCTAGAAAGCTAATCGTCCATGTTTTCTTCCCAAACACTGTTTGTCGTTCTGAGGCCAGCTCTTCCAGTCACAAGGCCATCAGCCCCTCAGCTCTCACTATCTCTGTATCTGACTAGCACTAAGGTCTAATGTGAGTATGATACAGAGAGGGAGAGAGGTCCCTGTTGGAAAGGACAGTGTGTTGATGATGTCATGGTGTACCCCTTCCTAACCTTCCCGACATGCCTATGGAGTAAAATAACTTCCTCTCACTGGCGTCATGTCTTTAGAATCAGGCCCAGGCCCACTCCCTTACAGCCCTGCTTTTGTGTTTGTCTGAAAGGGCTTTTTCTGTTTTTCCCGTCAGAGTGGAGGATCTGGGTTTGTCTTTGTGTGGGGAGGCAGAGTGGGAAAGCTGACACGTCCGGCTCTGTTCGAGTCCGGGTCATTCCACAAGTCCAGCTGGTACTGAGCCCTAATCCCACACTCTGTCCAACCCACAACTCATTCCCTGAGGGAGAGAGAGGGAGTGAGTAAAAACAACGGAAAAACCTTTCTGTAAGAAAGTCAGGTCAAACTTAAAGCCCTCTGACAATCTGCTTTCATCTGTTTTGTCCCAGTCTTCTCTCATCTGTGTCCCCCCTCTTCCTCCCTCCTGAATAGCCGCTCTGTGTTGCCCACTGGCTGCCACCCTGGATGGCTTGTGGTGTGAAGTGGGGGGTTTGGGTAAGGAATGGAGAATGACTGACCGGAAAAGTGATCTCAGCAATCGGAGACATTGTGACCCTGTCATTTTGTGACCCAGTTTTTTCCCTTGTGAAAAAGGGAACGGGTCAAAGGTAAAAAGGTCAGCTTTGAGTTCCCCAGACCTTATTGATAAAGGTGATTAGATGGTAACAAAATGAAATAGGAAAATCAATGGGAAGATTTGCATTGTTAACTACTCTCCCATTAGCTCATGTATAAGTCAGGTACCAGGCCTCTTAAGAAAATACATCAAGCACCAATCAATCAATGTCAACCTGGTTGTATGAACTATTGCACTAACATGAGGATGAGGAAAACACTGAGTGATCTAAAGTATGACCAAACTGCTGTTCTCCAAAACTGCCGCGACATACTGTACTGTTATCAGACTTTATTACTGTGATACACATTCAGACATCAGTCATGCAGCCAGTATTTTGAGATATACCTTGGCATGTTTTGATATTCCTCATATACCTGGCCTCAATTTCAGCTGGCATCTTGCTTTGTTAGCATGGCTCTCCATAATAAGAGAAGACGGGGGCATGTCTGATTGCATACGACCGTGACAAGAGAAAAAGGAGTCACTCCCTCCCCGCATGCCAAGTGTCAGCTCTGCTCTGAGCACACAGACCTCTCCAGTGACCTTGTTGAATGCAATCTATACCTGACATAGTAAAGCCACACTGGTCCATTGAGGTTTCTTTTTCTTTCTGCCTTTTTTGGGGGGGACAAATGTTAAGAGCTAACATACAGTTTGTATTGTAGTGCTATTGTGTCACAAGACAGCCTTTCTTATCTAACAATATCTAACACTTATCTTACATTAATACACTTACAGTTGAAGTCGGAAGTTAACATACACTTAGGTTGGAGTCATTAAAACTCATTTTTCAACCACTCCACAAATTTCTTGTTAATTAACAAACTGTCGTTTTGGCAAGTCGGTTAGGACATCTACATTGTGCATGACACAAGTACTTTACAACAATTGTTTACAGACAGATTATTTCACTTATAATTCAATATATCACAATTCCAGTGGGTATGAAGTTTACATACACTAAGTTGACTTTAACTTTAAACAGCTTGGAAAATTCCAGAAAATTATGTCATGGCTTCTTAGAAGCTTCTGATAGGCTAATTGACATAATTTGAGTCAATTGGAGGTGTACCTGTGGATGTATTTCAAGGCCTACCTTCAAACTCAGTGCCTTTTTGCTTGACACTATGGGAAAATCAAAAGAGATCAGCCAAATTGTAGACCTTCACAAGTCTGGTTCATCCTTGGGAGCAATTTCCAAATGCCTTAATGTACTTTGGTGTGAAAAGTGAAAATTTTGGCCCATTCCTCCTGACAGAGCTGGTGTAACTAAGTCAGGTTTGTAGGCCTACTTAACCACACACTCTTTTTCAGTTCTGCCCACAAATGTTCTATAGGATTGAGGTCAAGGCTTTGTGATGGCCACTCCAATACTTTGACTTTGTTGTCCTTAAGTCATTTTGCCACAACTTTGGAAGTATCCTTGGGGTCATTATCCATTTGGAAGACCCATTTGCTACCAAGCTTTAACTTCCTGACTGATGTCTTGAGATGTTGCTTCAATATATGCACATCATTTTCCTACCTCATGATGCCATCTATTTTGTGAAGTGCATCAGTCCCTCCTGCAGCAAAGAACCCCCACAACATGATGCTGTCACCCCCGTGCTTCACGGTTGGGATGGTGTTCTTTGGCTTGCAAGCCTCCCCCTTTTCCTCCAAACATAACGATGGTCATTATGGCCTAACAGTTCTATTTTTGTTTCATCAGACCAGAGGGAATTTCTCCAAAAAGTACAATCTTTGTCCCCATGTGCAGTTGCAACCCAAAGTCTGGCTTTTTAATGGCGTTTTGGAGCAGTGGCTTCTTCCTTGCTGAGCGGCCTTTTAAGTTATGTTGATATAGGACTCGTTTTACTGTGGATATAGATACTTTTGTACCTGTTTCCTCCAGAATCTTCACAAGGTCCTTTGCTGTTGTTCTGGGATTGATTTGCACTTTTTGCACCAAAGTACGTTCATCTCTAGGAGACAAAACGCGTCTCCTTCCTGAGCGGTATGACGGCTGTGTGGTCCCATGGTGTTTATACTTGCATACTATTGTTTGTACAGATGAACGTGGCACCTTCAGGTGTTTGGAAATTGCTCCCAAGGATGAACCAGACTTGTGAAGGTCTACAATTCTTTTTCTGTGGTCTTGGCTGATTTATTTTGATTTTCCCATGATGTCAAGCAGAGAGGCACTGAGCTTGAAATACATACACAGGTACACCTCCAATTGACTCAAATGACATCAATTAGCCTATCAGAAGCTTCTAAAGCCATGACATAATTTTGGGGAATTTTCCAAGCTGTTTCAAAGCACAGTTAACTTAGTGCATGTAAACTTCTGACCCACTGGAATTGTGATATAGTGAATTGTAAGTGACATAATCTGTCTGTCAACATTTGATGACAAATTACTTGTGTCATGCACAAATTAGATGTCCTAACTGACTTGCCAAAACTATAGTTTGTTAACAATACATTTGTGGATTGGTTGAAAAATGTGTTTTAATGACTCCAACCTAAGTGTATGTAAACTTCCGACTTCAAATGTATCTAATAGAACTCAAATGGTTTTCTTTAATGGAATTGTCTCTAATGTCAAACATGTAAAGTGTGGTGTACCGCAGGGCAGCTCTCTAGGCCCTCATCTCTTTTCTATTTTTACCAATATACTGCCACTGACATTAAACAAAGCATGTGTGTCCATGTAAGCTGATGATTCAACCATATCTGCATCAGCAACCACAGCTAATGAAGTCACTGAAACCCTTAACAAAGAGTTGCAGTCTGTTTTGGAATGGGTGGCCAGTAATAAACTGGTCCTGAACATCTCTAAAACTAAGAGCATTGAATTTGGTTCAAATCTTTCCCTAACAGCAGCTCTGGGAGATTTGTCCTTTAGAAAAAACAGAGTTGGAAATGACAATGGAAAAAGATCTAAGGATTGTGGACTGATTTTAATCACTTCATGGAAACAATTATGATGAGAGAGGAGGAGAAGGGAGAGGAGAGGGGATGAGAAGAGAAGAAAGCAAAGGAAATGTGAAAGTGCTTCAGGAGCGAAAGACATCTCTGTCATTATTTGGCCTTATTGCGTGCCTCAATTTAGCTGAATTGGTCAGATAGCTGCCTACATCACCGCAAGTTCCGTTAGAAAATAGATGTGACGGGTGAGGAAATTATGTTGCTCATTGTACCGAGTTAGAACTGGGCGGACCACCCACTGTATTTTAATTGGTTAGTTAGCTAGCTTTTCTTGAAGCATGCAAGACTAGCTTAGGGTTTTTTTGATATTTATTATTTATTTCCTTGAGTCCAGCTCAGACCCCCTCCATTACTGTGTGTTTGAAAAATAAACCTAAAGTTTCCATCCCCCCTAGACTGCAGGGTCAAATGGGTATGTAACAGTTATAAACAGACATAACTCATTGAATGTTTGGCAGGATGCAGCAGACTTCTCACCAGCTCTTTATTTTTTTGTCATTTTGGTTTTGTGCCTCTGGAGCGCTGAGAGTTTGCTTGGGCTGGTGTCAGAGGCTGTCCTCCACATGGATCAGTGTCTTAGTGTTTGCCCAGTGATTCCCAATGGTGCCCAGTGGTGCAGACAGACAGTCAGGCCCAGGGGGGTGAGGTGAAGACTTTCCTCTGCTGTCTCTCCTCCCCTTCCCGGATGGCCCCAGGACAGGGCTTTCAGACTGGGGGAGACAGGGAGTTGCTGTGACCGGCCTGCCTCCTTTTGTCACTAGACAGAGGGCTCCACAGGACCCATGGGAAGTTTGGGGCTGACACAGCAGACTGGACTGGGGAGACCTGTTGCCATTTTCAGACAGACTTAAATCGTTCTGCATACAAAGGAAAACCAGAAACACCATTGGTATTATCATTATACCATTTGCTTACTGTAATGTTAGAGAAGCATGGGCCAAACAAAAGCAACACTGCTTTAAGCGGTTCCTTGTCATGACTCAGCAAGGATTAAAACAAATTCAGCATTAAAGACGTTGTCACAGTGACAATACTATCAGACATCCACTTGGAGCTTGCAGCCCTGTGGTCGGAGGCCTAGTTCCTCTTCCCCCTATTATTATGTCTGCCCTGATACCTCTATCTGTCTTCAGCTTCTTACAGCCTCATTACTGCCTGAGGGTGATCAGTGATCACAGCACAGGCCACATAATCTTTACATTATTCCCAATTTAGATCAGGATTAAAAGCCTCATCCAATTAGCCCAATCCCTGCCTGTATATTCTCACTATGCCTAAATCCCCAGACAGTTTTGTTCTGTAGGAGGTCAATATATGGATGTGGTGAGAGGAAAGAGAGAGGGCAATTCATGTATTAACACTTACAGAACTGTGCTGAAAGCCCCAATGTAGCCTATGTCAGTCTGCTGGGTGTAGGCTACTGTCATGACTCTCCTGTGAAGATCTGAAGGATCAGGTTACAGTAGGTCTGCTCTACAGAAGTTGGCCGTTTTATGATGGTCGTAAATACCTTGTAGAAACTTTTCCTTTGCGCTTTGCAGGAGGGGAAAGAAACCTCTTTGTTACAAGGAGATTCCTTCTGCCAAAGTGGTAACATCAAAAGGTTGAATAATGAAACAATATTTCTATAATCCAAACCAAACTGTTGGAATGGTCCGTGGGTACTGAAAGAACAATTATGTCAGATCAGTTGTTGTTTTGGGATCTCATTAAGGACGGTATAACAACATAACTGTATCTCTGAATGTGTATATTTCCCAGTTATCAGATTTACATCTAAATGTTGTGGAACTTATGTGATTAAATATTCAACTATTTGTGAGAAGATGAAATGTGATGCTAGCCTTCTAAATTAGAATTGTTTTTCTTATAAAGGTTTTAACCAGTCAGTGACCACACCCACGTGAGCGCAGATATTATGTCGGCATCATGGAATGCCCCTTTTTCCAGAGTTTATAAATGGACTCTAATGAAATTTACATTAGACCAGAAAAAGTGAGGACGCAGTCCACACGCTGAAATGGTTGCCATTTAAATGGAGACCAGTGTCACGCCCTGGTCAAAGTATTTTGTGTTTATCTTTATGTATTTGGTCAGGCCAGGGTGTGGCATGGGGTTTTTGTATTGTGGTGTGTTTGTCTTGGGGTTTTGGTGGTGGTATTGGGATTGTAGCTTAGTGGGTTGTCTAGCAAGGTCTATGGCTGTCTGGAGTGGTTCTCAATCAGAGGCAGGTGCTTATCGTTGTCTCTGATTGGGAACCATATTTAGGCAGCCATATTCTTTGAGTTTGTCGTGGGTGATTGTCCTTAGTGTCCTATGTGTACTCGTTGTTAGTTTGCACCAGATAGGCTGTTTCGGTTTCGTTTATTGTTTTTTTGTAAGTTCGTGTTTCTTTGTTATATTAAACATGGATCGCAATCGACACGCTGCAGTTTGGTCCGACTCTCTTTCATCACCACTAGAAAACCGTTACAGAATCACCCACCACCAACGGACCAAGCGGCGTGTCAACAGGCAGGAGCAGCCGAAAAGGAGATGCTCACCAAGGATTTCTGGTCATGGGAGGAGATCTTCGACGGGAGAGGACCCTGGGCTAAACCAGGGAGTGTAGCCGCCCAAAGGAGCAACAGGAGAAGAGGCAACAGAGGCAGCAGCAGCAGGAGCAGCAGCAGCTACAGTGGGAGAGGTTGCACCACCTGGAGTTATGGACATGGGAGGAGGAATTGGACGGAAAAGGACCCTGGAATGAGCCTGGAGATTATTGTCGCCCCAAAGCCGAGCTGGAGGCAGCAAAAGCAGAGAGGCGGCATTATGAGGAGCTAGCACGGCAGAGCGGATGGAAGCCCGAGAGTCAGCCCCAAAATTTCTTGGGGGCTTACAGGGAGTATGGCTATGCCAGGTAGGAGACCTGCGCAAACTCCCTGTGCTTACCGGGGGCTGGAGAGACCGGGCAGGCACCGTGTTATGCTGTGGAGCGCACGGTGTCTCCAGTGCGGGTGCACAGCCCGGTTCGGTATATTCCAGCTCCTCGTATCGGCCGGGCTAGAGTGGGCATCGAGCCAGGTAAGGTTGGGCAGGCTCGGTGCTCAAGAGCTCCAGTGCGCCTGCACGGTCCGGTCTATCCAGTACCACCTCCACACCCCAGCCCTCCGGTAGCAGCTCCCCGCACCAGGCTTCCTGTGCGTGTCCTCGATCCAGTACCACCAGTTCCAGCACCACGCACCAGGCCTTCAGTGTGCCTCGCCTGTTCAGCGCAGCCAGCGCTTTTCTCCTCTCCTGCGCTGCTGGAGTCTCCCGCCTGTTTAACGCAGCCAGAGCCTTCCTCCTCTACAGCGCTGCCGGAGTCTTCCGCCTGTTTAGCGCAGCCAGAGCCTTCCTCCGACACAGCGCTGCAGGAGTCTCCCGCCTGTTCAGCGCAGCCAGAGCTGCCAGTCTGCATGAAGCAGCCAGAGCTGTCAGTCTGCATGGAGCAGTCAGAGCTGTCAGTCTGCATGGAGCAGTCAGAGCTGTCAGTCTGCATGGAGCAGTCAGAGCTGTCAGTCTGCATGGAGCAGCCAGAGCTGTCAGTCTACATGAAGCAGCCCGAGCTGCCAGTCTGCATGAAGCAGCCAGTCTACATGGAGCAGCCAGAGCTGTCAGTCTACATGAAGCAGCCCGAGCTGCCAGTCTGCATGAAGCAGCCAGTCTACATGGAGCAGCCAGAGCTGTCAGTCCGCATGGAGCAGCCAGAGCTGTCAGTCCGCATGGAGCAGCCAGAGCTGTCAGTCTGCATGGAGCAGCCAGAGCTGTCAGTCCGCATGGAGCAGCCAGAGCTGTCAGTCTACATGAAGCAGCCCGAGCTGCCAGTCTGCATGAAGCAGTCAGTCTACATGGAGCAGCCAGAGCTGTCAGTCCGCATGGAGCAGCCAGAGCTGTCAGTCTACATGAAGCAGCCCGAGCTGCCAGTCTGCATGAAGCAGCCAGTCTACATGGAGCAGCCAGAGCTGTCAGTCTGCATGAAGCAGCCAGAGCTGTCAGTCTGCATGGAGCAGCCAGTCTGCATGGAGCAGCCAGTCTGCACGGAGCTGTCAGTCTGCACGGAGCTGTCAGTCTGCACGGAGCTGTCAGTCTGTAAGGAGCTGCCAGTCTGCAAGGAGCTGCCAGTCTGCAAGGAGCTGCCAGTCTGCATGAAGCAGCCAGTCTACATGGAGCAGCCAGAGCTGTCAGTGTACATGAAGCAGCCCGAGCTGCCAGTCTGCATGAAGCAGCCAGTCTACATGGAGCAGCCAGAGCTGTCAGTCCGCATGAAGCAGCCAGAGCTGTCAGCCAGCATGGAGCAGCCAGAGCTGTCAGTCTGCATGGAGCAGCCAGAGCTGTCAGTCCGCATGGAGCAGCCAGAGCTGTCAGTCTGCATGGAGCAGCCAGAGCTGTCAGCCCATGGAGCAGCCAGTCTGCATGAAGCAGCCAGTCTGCATGAAGCAGCCATACATAGAGCAGCCAGAGCTGCCAGTCTGCATGAAGCAGCCAGAGCTGTCAGTCTGCATGGAGCAGTCAGAGCTGTCAGCCTATATGGAGCAGCTAGTGCCGCCAGTCTGCCCAGCGCCGCCAGTGCCCCCGTCTGCCCAGCATCGCCAGTCTGCCCAGCGCCATCAGTCTGCCCAGCATCGCCAGTCTGCCCAGCATCGCCAGTCTGCCCAGCATCGCCAGTCTGCCCAGCATCGCCAGTCTGCCCAGCACCGCCAGTCTGCCCAGCGTCGTCAGTCTGCCCAGTGTCGTCAGTCTGCCCAGCACCGCCAGTCTGCCCAGCGTCGCCAGTCTGCCCAGCGTCGCCAGTCTGCCCGGCGCCGCCAGTCTGCCCGGCGCCGCCAGTCTGCCCGGCGCCGCCGGTCTGCCCAGCATCGCCAGTCTGCCAGACTCTTCCAGATCTGCCAGTCAGCCAGACTCTTCCAGATCTGCCAGTCAACCAGACTCTTCCAGATCTGCCAGTCAACCAGACTCTTCCAGATCTGCCAGTCAACCAGACTCTTCCAGATCTGCCAGTCAACCAGACTCTTCCAGATCTGCCAGTCAACCAGACTCTTCCAGATCTGCCAGTCAACCAGACTCTTCCAGATCTGCCAGTCAGCCAGGATCTGCCAGTCAGCCAGGATCTGCTGAAACCACCAGCCAGCCAGGAGCTGGTAGATCTATCTACCTGCCTGAGCTTCCTCTCACTCCTGAGCTTCCTCTCACTCCTGAGCTTCCTCTCACTCCTGAGCTTCCTCTCACTCCTGAGCTTCCTCTCACTCCTGAGCTTTCTCTCACTCCTGAGCTTTCTCTCACTCCTGAGCTTTCTCTCACTCCTGAGCTTTCTCTCACTCCCGAGCTTCCCCTCAGTCCCGAGCTGCCTCGGTCCCGAGCTGTCCTTCAGTCCCGATCTGTTCCTCAGTCCAGTGGGGTTCTGGGTGAGGACTACTAGGCCATGGTCGGCGGCGAGGGTGGACTATCCAGGGACGAAGGGAGAGGGGACTAAGACATTAAAGGAGTGGGGTCCACGTCCCCGCGCCGGAGCCGCCACCATGGACAGACGCCCACCCGGACCCTCCCTATTGTTTTGAGGTGCGTTCGGGAGTCCGCACCTTAGGGGGGTTCTGTCACGCCCTGGTCAAAGTATTTTGTGTTTATCTTTATGTATTTGGTCAGGCCAGGGTGTGGCATGGGGTTTTTGTATTGTGGTGTGTTTGTCTTGGGGTTTTGGTGGTGGTATTGGGATTGTAGCTTAGTGGGTTGTCTAGCAAGGTCTATGGCTGTCTGGAGTGGTTCTCAATCAGAGGCAGGTGCTTATCGTTGTCTCTGATTGGGAACCATATTTAGGCAGCCATATTCTTTGAGTTTGTCGTGGGTGATTGTCCTTAGTGTCCTATGTGTACTCGTTGTTAGTTTGCACCAGATAGGCTGTTTCGGTTTCGTTTATTGTTTTTTTGTAAGTTCGTGTTTCTTTGTTATATTAAACATGGATCGCAATCGACACGCTGCAGTTTGGTCCGACTCTCTTTCATCACCACTAGAAAACCGTTACAACCAGTTACGTGCAGCTCCAGCTGACTACGTTACAAATGGTTAAGAAAATTAACATATTAGAACAAGCAGGCGGACGGTGTTGAACTGGATGTTACGAATGGTTACACTCTACAAGACCAGCGGGGCCAACAGTGTGAGCTGAAAGGTACAAAATGGTTATAAACTCTCGAAGAAGAAGACTACACAGGAACATTCAGTCTGCAGCTGTTTGAGTACTTCAGTCTAGTAAACTCGACCGAGTTTTGAAAGATCCATTCTAACAAGCACTTCCTCTGGAAGATACGTTCTAACAGACACCTGAAACCAAGAAGCTATGACTACAAAAGACATGGTGACCTCTGGAAGGACAACCAGAGACTTACACAACCCAGAGTTTCTGTCCACTTACTCCCCGTAGATGGATCGAGTGTTTTCAACAGAGAGAAGGCAAAGACATACACATGAAAATGTACATTGCAATTATTTTGAATGAGCGGCCGTTCATGTGCAAAGTATTCACATTTCCATGAGCATAGTTATCAGCTGTATGTATGTTAGTGGAATTCCGTTGTCTCTTCCTTTTCCTCTCTTTAGAATCCTCCATTTTGTGTAACAAGCCATCATATCGGTTTAGTCCACTAGGGACTTTTCATTGCATTGGGTAGTAATCAATGTGTAAGCTATCCTGTTTGTGTGTTAATGTAGTTCTGTGTGATTATTTAGTTAGTAATCAACAATTAAGCCAATTTGATCCAGGCTGCATCACATCTGGCAGTGATTGGGAGTCCCATAGGGCGGCGCACAATTGGCCCAGCGTCACCTGGGTTTGGCGGGGCAGGACGTCATTGTAAATAAGAATCTGTTCTTAACTGACTTGCCTAGTTAAATAAAGGTTAAATAAAACTAAACTAAAACAATTTTATATCGCTGATTCATCATTTATGATAGGGTTCGTGCAGATATCCAAGAGTTTTGCGACATTCAGAATGAGACGGAAGGTAAATAAGAATTAATTAATTGACTTTAGAGTTTAGTCAGGAGATAGTAACTTGTTAAATCACTTTTCCCGTGGTGCCCCAGACTACTTAACTAATAGTTATATGATTAATTTAATCGCATAATAATTGAATGTGAATGTGGTATGTAATTATTTTATAAAATAACAGTCAAACACGTTAATGATAGTCAAGACACGACACTACCCATCACTTTATGATCTCACAGTACTTGTTCCATATTGCTTCGCTAACCCATTAATGAGTGTGTTTACAGATTGAGTTATATGTTAACAGTGGAAGAAGACTTATTGACATCTGTATACATGATGTGTTCAGGGAGCCCACCATAAAAAGGTGATGAAAACTGGAGGGTGGTTTACTCTGTGCCCAGAACACACTGGCATTCTTCAGTTCATTCTGGGTTCTTGCATTTATCTTTCCTCTCTCCCTGTGTATACACTTCAGTGTTGTCCGCTCCCCTGGCTCTAGCAGCACTCTGCTTTATTACAATGGTTCTGATGAGGTGGAAAATATGATTGCATTCTGTCCTAAACAAGATTAATCTAGTAGGGGAATTGACAGCTGGCCTTTGTAAAGCAATTGGTGGGTGTGGAGGGATTGAATATAGTACACTACGGTAAAGTGTGAATATCATATATATTGATCTACATCTCTCTGGCCATCCACACTGGTCAGGTAAGTTATGGACCTGCAACAGTAAAAGCATTAGCTGTATCTGGATTGAAACAGAATACATGGAGCTGTGGAGTTGATGTTTTTGAATCCCAGTGGATTGTCAATTGCATATTCTACATGAACAAAGGTATGATATGGGTTACAGGATCAATAATCAATCATATTTCAACGTAAGGCATCAGTATGAAATGTTGTACAGACCTGTGCTATGATGCTAAAAGTGTCTGTTACACTTGGTTATACCAAGTCTGCAAGAGGATATGAAAAGCCTAAAATTCTCAACCCCAGAATCTGAGATGACAGTTTCTTGTTCCCATGGCTCATTGTTGCCCCCTTCTGGTTATTGTTTGTTACAGATTTGGGGGAAGTGTTGATTCTGCATACCTGTTAGACTAGAGTTTCTGACTGATATGTTCTGTTGTTCTATGTTCCAGCGGAGACAGAGCATGCTCAAAGAGTCCCAGAATTGGACTCAGCCCAGCAGCTGAAACTGAGAGAGAGACAGCGCTTCTTTGAAGAGGTATTTCAGCACGATGTGGACGTCTACCTGTCCTCTGCCCATCTGCATATTCATGACTATAAGAGACGTGAGTGCAATCGGCATCACACACATGTATGCACACATGTACCCTGACCCTAATCTAAGCTTCATGTCCATACCCCAGCTCAACCATTACCCTAACCCTAGATTTAACTACACAACCTTCAAGTTCTCTCTTTCTCTCTCTCAATCAAATAGATTTTTTTGGGCAAGGGAAACATGTTTATATTGCCAAAGCAAGTGAAAAAGAAACTAAAGTGAGATAAATAATAAAAAATGAACAGTAAACATTACACTCACAAAAGTTACAAAGGAATAGACATTCCAAATGGCATATTATGGCTATGCGCTCTCTTGCTTTCCGAAATGAGTTCCTTTTGCATCCCTTTGATATTTTAAGTAGAAATGTTGAATTGTAAAATGCCTGTTAAAATAGACCACATGGAAAATTCAATAAATCCTATTTTTTTTATTCTTAAAAAACATTTTTTTACATGACTAGACTTGCTAAAGTGCCAAAATTCAGAGTTTTGACATGCATCCTCTATGACTTCTAGGAAGATTTTAACCAACTTAACCCCAACATTTCTCCAGGTTTTCACCGTCATTGTAAAGCCCTAGCTATTTTGTTGTCAAAGTCATTTCTGAAGATGATTAATTTGAAGGTAAAAAAAACATTTCAAAGTCAAATCATAGTGTAAAGCAGGTGAGCTTGTTCTACTCCTTTTGGCCATTTTCTGGTGTTTTGTGGTGGAAAACTGAGCGGGTCGAGCATAACACGTCAGCACTGTTAGCCGTAGATAGAAGGCAAAAAATGTTTTAACAATGTACATTTTTTTGTGAAGCTTGCATTTACATACCCATCCCTGTTGCACACAACAAGCTTCCATTCCTCCTGTCTCAAGGGTATTTGGGGCTGAATTAAGATGACGTCGTCTACTCTTCAAATCAAATCAAATCAAATCAAATCAAATTTTATTTGTCACATACACATGGTTAGCAGATGTTAATGCGAGTGTAGCGAAATGCTTGTGCTTCTAGTTCCGACAATGCAGTAATAACGAGCAAGTAATCTAACTAACAATTCCAAAAAAAAAAAAAAACTACTGTCATACACAGTGTAAGGGGATAAAGAATATGTACATAAGGATATATGAATGAGTGATGGTACAGAGCAGCATAGGCAAGATACAGTAGATGATATTGAGTACAGTATATACATATGAGATAAGTATGTAAACCAAGTGGCATAGTTAAAGTGGCTAGTGATACATGTATTACATAAGGATGCAGTCGATGATATAGAGTACAGTATCAACGTATGCATATGAGATGAACAATGTAGGGTAAGTAACATTATATAAGGTAGCATTGTTTAAAGTGGCTAGTGATATATTTACATCATTTCACATCAATTCCCATGATTAAAGTGGCTGGAGTAGAGTCAGTGTCATTGACAGTGTGTTGGCAGTAGCCACTCAATGTTAGTGGTGGCTGTTTAACAGTCTGATGACCTTGAGATAGAAGCTGTTTTTCAGTCTCTCGGTCCCAGCTTTGATGCACCTGTACTGACCTCGCCTTCTGGATGGCAGCGGGGTGAACAGGCAGTGGCTCGGGTGGTTGATGTCCTTGATGATCTTTATGGCCTTCCTGTAGCATCGGGTGGTGTAGGTGTCCTGGAGGGCAGGTAGTTTGCCCCCGGTGATGCGTTGTGCAGACCTCACTACCCTCTGGAGAGCCTTACGGTTGAGGGCGGTGCAGTTGCCATACCAGGCGGTGATACAGCCCGCCAGGATGCTCTCGATTGTGCATCTGTAGAAGTTTGTGAGTGCTTTTGGTGACAAGCCGAATTTCTTCAGCCTCCTGAGGTTGAAGAGGCGCTGCTGCGCCTTCCTCACGATGCTGTCTGTGTGAGTGGACCAATTCAGTTTGTCTGTGATGTGTATACCGAGGAACTTAAAACTTGCTACCCTCTCCACTACTGTTCCATCGATGTGGATGGGGGGGTGTTCCCTCTGCTGTTTCCTGAAGTCCACAATCATCTCCTTAGTTTTGTTGACGTTGAGTGTGAGGTTATTTTCCTGACACCACACTCCGAGGGCCCTCACCTCCTCCCTGTAGGCCGTCTCGTCGTTGTTGGTAATCAAGCCTACCACTGTTGTGTCGTCCGCAAACTTGATGATTGAGTTGGAGGCGTGCATGGCCACGCAGTCGTGGGTGAACAGGGAGTACAGGAGAGGGCTCAGAACGCACCCTTGTGGGGCCCCAGTGTTGAGGATCAGCGGGGAGGAGATGTTGTTGCCTACCCTCACCACCTGGGGGCGGCCCGTCAGGAAGTCCAGTACCCAGTTGCACAGGGCGGGGTCGAGACCCAGGGTCTCGAGCTTGATGACGAGCTTGGAGGGTACTATGGTGTTGAATGCCGAGCTGTAGTCGATGAACAGCATTCTCACATAGGTATTCCTCTTGTCCAGATGGGTTAGGGCAGTGTGCAGTGTGGTTGAGATTGCATCGTCTGTGGACCTATTTGGGCGGTAAGCAAATTGGAGTGGGTCAAGGGTGTCAGGTAGGGTGGAGGTGATATGGTCCTTGACTAGTCTCTCAAAGCACTTCATGATGACGGATGTGAGTGCTACAGGGCGGTAGTCGTTTAGCTCAGTTACCTTAGCTTTCTTGGGAACAGGAACAATGGTGGCCCTCTTGAAGCATGTGGGAACAGCAGACTGGTATAGGGATTGATTGAATATGTCCGTAAACACACCGGCCAGCTGGTCTGCGCATGCTCTGAGGGCGCGGCTGGGGATGCCGTCTGGGCCTGCAGCCTTGCGAGGGTTAACACGTTTAAATGTCTTACTCACTTCGGCTGCAGTGAAGGAGAGACCGCATGTTTCCGTTGCAGGCCGTGTCAGTGGCACTGTATTGTCCTCAAAGCGGGCAAAAAGTTATTTAGTCTGCCTGGGAGCAAGACATCCTGGTCCGTGACTGGGCTGGGTTTCTTCCTGTAGTCCGTGATTGACTGTAGACCCTGCCACATACCTCTTGTGTCTGAGCCGTTGAATTGAGATTCTACTTTGTCTCTGTACTGGCGCTTAGCTTGTTTGATAGCCTTGCGGAGGGAATAGCTGCACTGTTTGTATTCAGTCATGTTACCAGACACCTTGCCCTGATTAAAAGCAGTGGTTCGTGCCTTCAGTTTCACACGAATGCTGCCATCAATCCACGGTTTCTGGTTAGGGAATGTTTTAATCGTTGCTATGGGAACGACATCTTCAACGCACGTTCTAATGAACTCGCACACCGTATCAGCGTATTCGTCAATGTTGTTGTCTGACGCAATACGAAACATCTCCCAGTCCACGTGATGGAAGCAGTCTTGGAGTGTGGAGCTTGGTCGGACCAGCGTTGGACAGACCTCAGCGTGGGAGCTTCTTGTTTTAGTTTCTGTCTGTAGGCAGGGATCAACAAAATGGAGTCGTGGTCAGCTTTTCCGAAAGGGGGCGGGGCAGGGCCTTATATGCGTCGCGGAAGTTAGAGTAACAATGATCCAGGGTCTTTCCACCCCTGGTTGCGCAATCGATATGCTGATAAAATTTAGGGAGTCTTGTTTTCAGATTAGCCTTGTTAAAATCCCCAGCTACAATGAATGCAGCCTCCGGATAAATCGTTTCCAGTTTGCAGAGAGTTAAATAAAGTTCGTTCAGAGCCATCGATGTGTCTGCTTGGGGGGATATATACGGCTGTGATTATAATCGAAGAGAATTCTCTTGGTAGATAATGCGGTCTACATTTGATTGTGAGGAATTCTAAATCAGGTGAACAGAAGGATTTGAGTTCCTGTATGTTTCTTTCATCACACCATGTCACGTTAGTCATAAGGCATACGCCCCGCCCCTCTTCTTACCAGAAAGATGTTTGTTTCTGTCGGCGCGATGCGTGGAGAAACCCGTTGGCTGCACCGCTTCGGATTGCGTCTCTCCAGTTAGCCATGTTTCCGTGAAGCAAAGAACGTTACAGTCTCTGATGTCCCTCTGGAATGCTACCCTTGCTCGGATTTCATCAACCTTGTTGTCAAGAGACTGGACATTGGCAAGAAGAATGCTAGGGTGTGGTGCACGATGTGCCCGTCTCCGGAGTCTGACCAGAAGACCGCTTCGTTTCCCTCTTTTTCTGAGTCGTTTTTTTTTTTTTTGGGTCGCTGCATGTGATCCACTCGGTTACACTGGTTGTAAGGCAGAACACAGGATCCGCATCGCGAAAAACATATTCTTGGTCGTACTGATGGTGAGTTGACGCTGATCTTATATTCAGTAGTTCTTCTCGGCTGTATGTAAAGAAACCTAAGATGACCTGGGGTACTAGTGTAAGAAATAACACGTAAAAAAACAAAAAACTGCATAGTTTCCTAGGAACGCGAAGCGAGGCGGCCATCTCTGTCGGCGCCGGAAATTAAGGTCATCCCTGTTACTTTATTACGGTCATCCCTGTTACTTTATTTGGCACTTAATTGTCACTTACTACTTACTATACTATGTTTTTTTAAACCTACTGAGATGGGGAAAATAGTTTGTCATTAAGTGAACATGTGCTTTTTATGACAACGTTAAAATCAGGTGAAATAAAATGTTTATTTCCCACCAAGTTAAACTACTCGAAAGGCATCTAATCGGTGGAACAACACTACTAAATGTTGCTAAACATTTCCTTAGAGACGTAAAGCTGACATACAGTAAATGCCTCTAATCAACCACGTTTGTCTCTTGTGTTGTTAGCTCCCATTGGCAGCGTCTCGTCCATGGAGGTAAATGTGGACATGCTGGAGCAGATGGACCTTACGGACATCTCTGACCAGGAGGCCCTGGATGTCTTCCTCAACTCTGGGGGGGATGAGGGGGTGCTGGCCTCCCCTCTGCCAGGTAAAGGTGAGTGGAGGGGAGACTCGCATCTGAGGCAGTCCCGTGTTGATAGTGTAGTATTTGGCAGTCTAGGCTTTGTCCCTCCCCTATACTAGCTGGCAACATTAACTGCAACACTGAGTGCAGCATTGATAATCTGTGGCCTAACATCCCTTTCATTTCACCCACAGTAGTTCATGGCAACAACAACAACAACAATGAGGTCATCAGCCAGGGACGCTCTCCCCACAACACAGGTGGTTGTGTGGGGAAGTCCCGCATGTCCTCCACCTCCTCCACTTCCTCCACCAACAGCCAGAACACCAATGAGGATGGAAGGGAAACCCCTGTAGTCCAATCAGATGATGAGGATGTGAATGTCGGCACACTCTTGCTGATGGGATCAACCCCAGGGAAAGATGAGGAGAAGGATCGGCCCATCTTCTCTTCATAGAGGCCTTGCTTCACTTCCAATATTCACTAACATTTTGGACATACTGGTGCTGACAATTATCACTGAAACGGGACACTCACACACAGAGGTGTTTCATGGACTGGCAACTATCACTATCACAACATTTTCTTTACCCTTCATTTAGTGTTGTCTGAACTGTAAATATAAGGCCAAATCTTCTCAAAGCTTGCTGATCTCCATATATACTTCTGGCATATAGATAACAAGATATTTATTTTTATTTCCTCATTTGAGATTCTAGTAGAGTCTGGCGACCTGTGATACGGACATTTGAGGAAGTACATTCCTGTGTGTACTCTACAGCCAGGATATGTACATAATAGAGTTGTGAAATATGCAACCATGTAAGCATGCTTTACTGTACTACAGACAGGGATTTACAATTGTGCAATTACACACGCAAAAACATTCTTTAGAGAGTAACTGCAATGCTGAGTTAATCTGGCCCTTAGTTCCCGTATTCCTCAAAATGTTGAACCAATCCCAAAACACCTGCCACAAATAAAAACTAAGGATGTACTGTATATATTGCATAGTGTTGCTTTCATTTTGATATATACAGTGCATTCGGAATTCAGACCCCCTTCCCCTTTTCCACATTTTGTAATGTTACAGCCTTATCCTAAAATGTATTAAATAAAACAAATATTCATCAATCTACACACGATATCCCATAATGACAAAGTGAAAAAAAAAATGAAATCTTTGCAAATGTATGAAAAAAATAAACAGAAATAACTTATTTACATAAGCATTCAGACCATTTGCTATGAGACTCTAAATTGAACTCAGGTGCATCCTGTTTCTATTGATCATCCTTGAGATAAGTCCACCTGTGGTAAATTCAATTGACTGGACATTATTTGGTAACGCACACACTTGTCTATATAAGGCCACACAGTTGACAGTGCATGTCAGAGCAAAAACCAAACCATGAGGTCGAAGGAATTGTCCGTAGAGCTCCGAGATAGGATTGTGTCGAGGCACCGATATGGGGAAGGGCACCAAAACATTTCTGAAGCATTGAAGGTCCCCAAGAACACAGTTGACTCCATCATTCCTAAATGGATAAGTTTGGAACCACCAAGACTGGCTGGGCGGCAAGCTCTAGGAACAATCTGAGTAATCGGGGGTGAAGGGCCAGGGTCAGGAAGGTGACCATAGACCCGATGGCCACTCTAACAGAGCTCCAGAGTTCCTCTGTGGAGATGAGAGAACCTTTCAGAAGGGCAACCATCTTTGCAGCACTTCACCAATCAGGCCTTTAAGGTAGAGACGGATGCCTTTCCTCAGTAAAAGACACATGACACCCTACTTGTAGTTTGCCTAAAGGCACCTAAAGGACTCTCAGACCATGAGAAACAAGATTCTCTGGTTTGACGATACCAAGATCAAACTTTTAGCCCTGAATGCCAAGCGTTACATCTGGAGGAAACCTGGCAACATCCCTACGGTGAAGCATGGTGGTGGCAGCATGTTGTGAGGATGTTTTTCAGCGGCAGGGACTGGGAGACTAGTCAGGATTGAGGGAAAGATGAACGGTGCAAAGTACAGAGAGATCCTTGATGAAAACTTGCTCCAGAGCACTCAGGACCTCAGACTGGGGAACGGTTCACCTTCTAACAGGACAACAACCCTAAGCACACAGCCAAGACAACACAGGAGTGGCTTCGGGACAAGTTTCTGAATGTCCTTGTGTGGACCAGCCAGAGCCCAGACTTGAACCCGATCAAACATCTCTGGAGAGACCTGAAAATAGCTGTGCAGTGACGCTCCCCATCCAACCTGACAGATTTTGAGAGGAACAGCAGAGAAGAGTGGGAGAAAGTACTTTGCGATTAACGAACGAATACACTGAGTGTATAAAAAATTAGGAACACCTTCCTAATATTGAGTTGCACCCCTTTTGCCCTCAGAACAGCCTCAATTCGTTGGGCATGGACTCTACAAGGTGTCGATAAGCATTCCACAGGGATGCTGGCCCATGTTGAATCCAATACTACCTATAGTTGCGTCAAGTTGGCTGGATGTCCTTTGGTTGGTGGACCATTATTGATTCACACGGTAAACTGTTGAGCATGAAAATCCCAGCAACATTGCAGTTCTTGACACACTAAAACCAGTGTGCCTGGCACCTACAACCATACTCCATTCAAAGGCACTTTTGCCTTGCCCATTCACACCTTCTGAATGGCACACACAATCCATGTCTCATGTGTTTCAAGGCTTAAAAATCCTTCTTTAACCTCTCTCCTCCCCTTCATCTACACAAGGGATGGGCAACTTTGATGGGGTGGGGGCCACAAAAAAACGGAACTCATCATGAGGGGCCGCAGTGGCTTGTGGGCCATGGGGCGGAGAGAGGATTTAGCAATTTTACAACTCATGTCATGCAATTCTACTCATTTTGCCATCGGCGCAGAGAAAACTTTGCAGTTTAAAATCAAAATTCCTGAAGTTCTACATATTTTGTCAAGGGAGGAGGCTAATGTTTTCAGTTTTTAATATTATAACTGATGATCAATGGGCCCTATGCCAGTGGGTAATTCGACCATGCTTACTAAAAGTTTAGATAGCTGGCTGCTAGGCCTATCCCCAATCTACACTGATTGAGGTCAATTTAACAGGTGACATCAATAAGGGATCATTGCTTTCACCTGGATTCACCTGGTGTTTTGTACACTCAGTGAAGGGAGTTACTGCCTTCAATACATGTAAAATTGTTACCTGGGTCATGTTTAGCACACCACACTGTGCTAAAACAATTGTAAAAACATCAACTACAGTGTGCCCTACTACACATGACCCCGATGATACCCAAAACGTATAGGAAGACACCAGATTTAACCTACAGTAGCACAGTAGTAGACTAATTACTCAAATAACAACATATAATAATTCAGAAGCGTCAGCGTAAATTTAATCTTTGGATTTGACTCCATAATTTTTACTTTGAATCTTTGGCAGGTTCTTCAAAAATACTGTATGACCTTATCTTCAAGTTGCCTAATTATGTCTTAAAGTTCTCTCAATATATTCTCCTCACCTCCTCCTAAAGGCCTCCTCTTTCTCTCTCTCACACACTCATACATGAATGCACACACATATGCACACATATGAGGCTCTGTGTGTATTACATGAAAGGCAGCATTTCCTGTCGGTGCTCAGGACCTGCCAGATGTTATCACACTCTCCCCTAGCTGGTCATCCAGCTGTTGTGTCTGGCTTTACCATGACATCGGTCATATTTATCTCTACTGAGCTATGAAGTGATGGTACTGATTTGGTATCTTGTAATTTCTTAAATGACCTGAATATGCCGTTAGCAAAGTGTATACTCTGCACATTCTGCACTTATTTTATCAGAGTTTGAAATCGACTATTGATGTAAGCTTGAACTTTAATGTATTCTACGTACTATTCTAATTTAGAAAGGGTATCTATGCTGTTCTGCAATGTTGACCCCACATATTATATTAAGATGTGAATGGTTTGCTATGATTTATTTTTATTTTTATGTATGCACTCTACTGTCAGTCACTCTGGATAACATTAACTTATAAAATGTAAATGTAGAATTATGAATCACATACAGTAAACATACAACATTGTTAATTTGTGATGTTCAGGACAGGCTTACTACAGTGTTACTGACTCCTTTCAGGAAGGACCCATTACCACAGAATCTTCATGATACTCTTTAGGGTCAGTTAAAAGCTTGTAAAGGAGAGGTGTATCCAATTGCTGACGTCTGTCTTAAACCATCCTGCAGGTCAAAGTAACTCCATATTCCCACAAATAGTGATGGTTAATCGTGATTCCTTAAAGGTATAGTTCACCCAAATTACAAAATGACATATTGGTTGCCTTACTCTGTAAGCAGTCTATGGACAATGTATGACAGCAATCCGTGCTTTGGTTTAGTTTCCTTGGTATTGTTTCCACTAATAATAATAACAATTATTATTCTTTTTTATTATACTTCTATAGCGTGTTTCATAGAATCACAAAGCTCTTCAAGAGCAAAAAACAAACAAGCAATATATCATGACAGGTCAACCAATAGAGGCTAAGTCTTTGAATGCTGCATCCTCCAAAGATGGAGAAGGTCAGATCATGGCTTGAGTGAAGGGAGCTAGCTGGTCAGAGGATGGTGGATGATGATGCTGTCTGCTGCTGATCTTGTAGAAGGAAATCCTGGTCTTTTAGCCACTGGACTTCTCCTCTTCCACTCTGTGTAGCACCTGCCTAAAATGCAAACGTTTTAGCATTTGTGGCACAAATCCAATTCAAGTCACGGGACAGATATTAGCATTTTTCACACATCACGGTCAAATCATTTATACGTGACTTTGTTGAGCTTCACAATCAATTTTAGATACTTTTGGATGATTTGAACATGATGCATGAAAAATGCTTATATCAGTCCCATGACTTGAATGGGATTTGTGCCACGAATACTAAAAGGTTAGCATATGGAAACAATGCAAGGGAAATTAAACTAAAACATGGATTGCTGTCATACCTTGTCCATAGACTGTTTACAGGGTAAACCAATATGTAATTTAGAAATTTGGGTGAACTATCCCTTTAACTGGGCATAATATGAAACCCCATGCTTATTGTGTTCTCTCTATGAGGAGTTGGGGTCTGTTTGGTCAAAACAAAATTTGGTCTAGTTCAACCTTACGAGTCTACTGTATAATCAGCTCTCAACCCATATAAAACACTAAAATCATTGTATTTGGGACAAATCCTTCACTAAACCCTAAACCTCATCTAAATCTTATAATGAATAATGTGTCAATTTAACAAGTTGAGGAGACTAAACTGCTTAGTGTAACCCTAAACTGTAAACTGTCAGGGTCAAAACGTATTGATGCAGCGGTAACTAAGATTGGGAGAGGTTTGTCCGTGATAAGGCATTGCTCTGATTTCTTGTCATCACAATCATTTAAACGAGTCTTACTGGCCCTAGTTTTATTACACCTGGACTACTGCCCAGTTACATGGTCAAGTGTCACAAAGAAGAACATAGGCAAATTACAGTTGGCCCAGAACAGAGCAGCACGGCTGGCCCTTAAATGTACACGGAGGGCGGATATCAATAAGATTCATGTCAATCTCTCCTGGCTCAAAGTAGAGGAGAGATTGACAGCATCACTACTTGTCTTTGTGAGAGGTATTGATGTGTTGAAAGCACCGAACTGTCTGTTCAAACAGCTAACACGCAGCTCAGATACCTACAAGACATGCCACAGGGGTCTCTTCACAGTCCCCAGAAACACACAGTACTACATAGAGCCATGACTACATGGAACTCTCTTCCACATTAAGTATCTGAAGCGAGCAGTAAAATCAGATTTTAAAAAACAACAGATAAAATAATACCTCACGGCATAACGCGGACAGTGAAGAGACACACCCACGCACGCACGCACGCACACACACACACACACGCTGTAATGTTGTGGAATTGTTGTATTGTGGATTTAATATTCTACATTTGTAATATTAGAGTAATAATGTAGTAATGTCTTGTAAGATGTGTTGTTTTATTTGTGATGTAGGCTGTTGTGTTTTGTGGTGATGTACAGTGGCAAGAAAAAGTATGTGAACCCTTTGGAATTACCTGTATTTCTACATAAATTGGTCATAACATTTTATCTGATCTTCATCTAAGTCACCACAATAGACAAACACAGTCTGCTTAAACTAATAACACACAATTATACATTTTCATGTCTTTATTGAACACACTGTGTAAACATTCACAGTGTAGGGTGGGTAAAAGTATGTGAACCCTTGCATTTAATAACTGGTTGACCCTCCTTTGGCAGCAATAAACTCATCCAAACATTTTCGGTAGTTGCGGATCAGACCTGCACAATGGTCAGGAGGAATTTTGGACCATTCATCTTTACAAAACTGTTTCAGTTCAGCAATATTCTTAGGATGTCTGGTGTGATCCGCTCTCGAGGTCATGCAACAACATTTTAAATTGGGTTGAGGTCAGGACTCCAGAAGGCATATTTTCCTCCATTGAAACCATCCTGTTGTTGATTTTTTTTCTGTGTTTTGGGTTGTTGTCCTGTTGCATCACCCAACTTCTGTTGAACTTCAATTGGTGGACAGATAGCCTTACACTATCATGCAAAATGTCTTGATAAACTTGGGAATACATTTTTCAGTAAATTTTTTCAATTTTTTAACTTTTAATTTTTTCAGCAAAGCAGTCCCAAACCCTAATGCTCCCTCCACCATACTTTACAGTTGGGATGAGGTTTTGATGTTGGTGTGCGATGCCTTTTTTGTGTGTTCCTTCCAAACAACTCAACTTTAGTTTATTCTGTCCACAGAATATTTTGCCAGAATCGCTGTGGAACATCCAGTTGCTCTTTTGCAAACTTCAGACATGCAGCAATGTTTTTTTAGGCCAGCAGTGGCTTCTTCCATGGTGTCCTCCCATGAACACCATTCTTGTTTAGTGTTTACATATCGTAGACTCGTCAAGAGATGTTAGCATGTTCCAGAGATTTCTGTAAGTCTTTAGCTGACACTCTAGGATTCTTCTTAACGTCATTGAGCATTCTGCACTGTGCTCTTGCAGTCATCTTTGCAGGACGGCCACTCCTAGGGAGAGTAGCAACAGTGCTGAACTTTCTCCATTTATAGACAATTTGTCTTACCATGGACTGATGAACATCAAGGCTTTTAGAGATACTTTTGTGACCCTTTCCAGCATTATGCAAGTGAAACTATTCTTAATCTTAGGTCTTCTGAGATCTCTTTTGTTCAAGGCACAGTTCACATCAGGCAATGCTTCTTGTGAATAGCAAACTCACATTTTGTGAGTGTTTTTATAGGGCAGGGCAGCTCTAACCAACATCTCCAATCTCGTCTCATTGATTGGACTCCAGGTCAGCTGACTCCTGACATCAATTAGCTTTTGGAAAAGTCATTAGCCTAGGGGTTCACATACTTTTCCCAATCTACAAGGTGAATGTTTAAATTATGTATTCAATATAGACAAGAGAAATACAATAATTTGTGTGATATTAGTTTAAGCACACTGTTTTTGTCTATTGTTGTGACTAAGATGAAGATCAGATCAAATTTGATGACTAATTTATGCAGAAATTCAGGTAATTCCAAAGGGTTCACATACTTTTTCTTGCCACTGTAACTGTTTTAACCCTGTTTGAACCCAAGGAAGAGTACCCGCTACCTTGGCAGCAGCTAATGGGGCTCATAATAAATACTAAATACTAAGCCGGTGTAAGAGTCATGAAATACCATCATCCTTGAAGAGATTCATCCACACTGACACAGGAACCGTCACAAAGGTCTTACAACATGAACAAAGACTCCCTACTCTGCAAACTATAACACTTGCAAATGATTGGGTTTCATGCAATAATAAGCATTACAGTGGAGAACAAGCCTACAGCCTTTAACCACTGTAATTCATTTGATGTTCAGAAGGACCAGATCAAGCCTTTTGGGGGGTTCTAATCGAGCAAATGTTAGTGGCCCACCTCTTGACAGCAGAGAGACAAATGTACATTTTAAAGTTAATTTCCTAAAATTCTACACCTTGTTGCAGTTTTAAAGCAAATTTTCTGCAGTTCTACACGCTTTACCATGGGGCAGAGAGAACATTTTGCACGTGCCCTGTGTGCCTGGTCGGTATTCAGCCAAGATAACTACAAGTTTAGATAACTAGCTAGAGTAATAGAGTAACTGTCGGTGACTGACAAAATGAGCAAAACAGCTGATGCCCAAACAAATATGTCACTTAAGCCTTAAGCTGCTGTTCAGGATGACCAATGTTGACATAAAAAAATAACACAAAAATACAACAAAAAAATATGCCCCAGGGAAAGATTGACATCTCTATTGACTGAATCTTGAATATCGATTCCCTCGGGTGTTTGGATAAGCCAGTATCTCCTGTTCAGTTGTTTTTATTTCTTCACTTACCTATTGTTCACCTAATACTTTTTTTGCACTATTGGCTAGAGCCTGTAAGTAAGCATTTCACTGTTCACCTGTTGAATTTGGCGCACTTGACAAATACACTTTGATTTGAGCCATCAGAAGAGGGTCTGGATCATGACTCGTTCCATTTTGAAGAGGGGCACCCTGGGCCTTTTCCTTATGAGCTAGGCAAAGTGAGTACAGACTCATAGTTTGGACATCTACAATATATTTCATCAGGTAGTTGCTGACCCTGTAGCCTGTTCAGTGTCCCAGAATGCTCTTATTATTTCCCCGTTTCTCCATCATACTGATTCTAAACTGTATATTCTCACCACTCTGTTTCAGAGTCTTGTTGAGCGACAGTACCATGTGGCATTTAAATTCTTTGGGGAGGGTGTGGACAAGTAGCCAAAGGGACTTCTCAGTATGACCAGAGACAGGCATGATGATGGTCCACAAGTCTGTGGACTATGAACAGAACCTGTCATGCTCGTCGTGGGTGGAAGAAGGTGAGGACCAAAGCGCAGCGTGGTATGTGTTCATGATGTTAATATTTAATGAAACAAACTGAACACTGAAATACAAAAGAACAAAGTGAAAGAACGAAACGACAACGAAACAGTCCTGTCTGGTGAAGACACACAACAGAAAATAATCACCCACAACTCAAGGGTGAAAACAGGCTACCTAAGTATGGTTCTCAATCAGGGACAACGATTGACAGCTGCCTCTGATTGAGAACCATACCAGGCCAAACACAGAAATCCCAAATCATAGAAAAAAGAACGTAGACTGCCCACCCCAACTCACGCCCTGACCATACTAAAACAAAGACAAAGGAACAGAATATGACAGAACCAGAACCTGAAGAATAGCAAATACTCAGAAATCAGCCAGCCAGGAAACATTCATCTATTTATATTTTTCCTGTATTTCTTGACAATATTTACCAAATGTAATTGATCTGTCATATTTATCATAGCTTATATGCAGCTCAAACAAGGTACCTAACTAACAATTTCATTCCACAGCTTACATTTGAGGTAATAAAAAAGTCAGACTCTCAGGACATAAATGAAAACCCACCAGTCTTTGGGAGAGATATGTATGAGGTCAGCATTGGAGTGGCAAATACACAAGGTAAACAATGCTGGTACTTGGTATAGAGTAGGAAACTCTAATAACATTTTGTGTCACTATATTCCAAAACATCCTCCTTTTGATACAGGATCCTTTCTAGTCAGATTCCCCAAACTCAACATGTCACTATGAAATCGCATCGGTGACGCCAGACACACCAAACACTTGAGTTCTTCATCGACAACAATGGTGCCATCACATTCAAGGGATGCTTGGAATATCAGGAAAGTCTCATAGAATGAATGAATGAAATAAATAATTCATTCATTCATTCATGCAGTAGTTGTAATGGAGAAGAACATTGCTTAATATATATTACTTAACAACTTTGAAGTATGTTGACACATTTTGTTAGGCCTTATTCTAAAATGGATTAAATAGTTTTTTCCCCCCTCAACAATCTACACATAATACCCTATAACGACAAAGCAAAAACAGGTTTTTAGACATTTTTTAGAACTGGTCGCCCAGCCAAACTGAGAAATCTGGGGAGAAGAGCCTTGGTCAGGGAGGTGACAAAGAACCAGATAGTCACTCTGACAGAGCTCTAGAGTTCCTCTGTGGAGATGGGTGAACCTTCTAGAAGGACAACCATCTCTGCAACACTCTACCAATCAGGCCTTTATGTCAGAATGGCCAGACGGAAGCCACTCCTCAGTAAAAGGCACATGAAAGCCCAATTGGAGTTTGCCAAAAAGCACCTAAAGACTCAGACCATGAGAAACAAGATTCTCTGGTTTGATGATACCAAGATCAAACTTTTTGCCCTGAATGCCAAGCGTCACGTCTGGAGGAAACCTAGCACCATCCCTACGGTGAAGCATGTTGGTGGCAGCATCATGCTGTGGGGATGTTTTTCAGCGGCAGGGCCTGGGACAGTAGTCAGGATCGAGGCAAAGATGAATGAGGCAAAGTACAGAGAGACCCTTGATTAAAACCTTCTCCAGAGTGCTCAGGACCTCAGACTGGGGGCAAAGGTTCACCATCCAACAGGACAACAACCCTATGTATACAGCCAAGACAACGCAGGAGTGGCTTCGGGACAAGTTTCTGAATGTCCTTGAGTGGACTAGCCAGAGCCCGGACTTGAACCCAATCAAACATCTCTGGAGAGACCTGAAAATAACTGTGCAGCAACGCTCCCCATCCAACCTGTCAGGGCTTGAGAGGATCTGCAGAGAGGAATGGGAGGAACTTCCCAAATACAGGTGTGCCAAGCTTGTAGCATGATACCCAAAAAGACTTGAGGCTGTATTCGCTGCCAAAGGTGCATCAGCAAAGTCCTGAGTAAAGGGTCAAAATACTTATGGAAATGTCATATTTCAGTTTTTTTTAATACATTTGCAGTAATGTCTAAAAACCTGTTTTGCTTTGTCATTATGGGGTATTGTGTGTAGATTGATGTGGGAAAAAAACAATTGAATCGATTTTAGAATAAGGCTGTAACGTAACAAAATGTGGAAAAAGTCAGGTGGTCTGAATACGTTCTGAATGCACTGTAAGTGTTCCATAACACTAGAACAACAACATGTGAGGTATCTGATTTGACTGTTTTTGTATGCAAATCACCTGGTGCTTTACCACCATCGGGCCAATCCCTATTTTACTCTGTTTATCACTTGTGCACAGACTGCAGAAAAATTCACTGTGATGGTGGAAGCAATGGACGAAGTTGTCTGCCTGTCAAGTTCAGGTATTCCCAAATTGGGGTGCAATGCCGTTGGGGGTACGTCAAATACAAATATGATTCACGAAAAAAAAAAATAATAATAATAATAATTTTTTGGTTGTTTAAACATTTTTTGTTCACATTTTAGAACAGTCCATTTAGTAAGGCCTGCGTCCATAGAGACACATACCAGCTCTACTGGTAGTACTGCTACTACCAACAGTACTACACCTGCACCTGTTGAAGACACAAGTTGTTCTGCTTCCACAAGCACATTCAATGCTATGCTCAGTAATTATACGTTTGTTGTTAGCATAGCTAGCATGAACACTGACAGTTGTGAATCTGATGCAGCCGAAGAGCTACTGCCCCATTACCCGGGAAAGCACCAAACAACAGACAGGGACGTTGGACCACAGAAGAGGCGCAATATGATGAGAACTACATTGATTTGGGGTTCACTTATATTGGAAGTAGTGCCTTTCCTCAGCCACAGTGTGTTATATGTGCAAAAGTACTATCTCAGAACTCGATGAAACCTTCACTCTTACGCAGACATTGAGAGATCAAAACGTGCCAATTTGAAAGAAAAGCCACGGTAGTATTTTGAGCGAGAATTAAGATGAGTTTTGAGTGGTAAGACATGTATAAAAGCAACAGATATCATTAATAAGAAGGGTCTAGAAGCGTCTTATATGGCAAGCTACCGAGTGGCTAGGACAGGCAAGCCCCATACTATTGTGGAGGATTCTTCATTCTTCCTGCTGTCGCGGATATGGCTGGGACAATGCTGGGGGAAAAGGCCCCAAAAATTAACTATACAGACAATGCCTTCATTAAACAACACTGTTTCACGAAGCATCAGTGACATGGCAGAAGATGTTTTGAAACAATTATTGCTTCGCATACAAGCTAGTGAATTATATGCGTTACAGCTGGATGAGTCAACAGACGTGGCAGGCCTCGCACAGCTCCTGGTATATGTCCGTTACGTTTATTGGGGGTCAATTAAGGAAGACATCCTCTTCTGCAAACCACTGGAAACCAGGACAACAGGAGAGGATATTGTTTAAGTACTGGACAGTTTGGTGACATCAAATGGACTTTGGTGGTCAAGATGTGTCGGTATCTGTACTGATAGCGCAAAAGCCGTAACATGGAGACATATTCAAGTGGACACTACAGTGAAAATGGTTAACTTTGTTAAAGCAAGGCCCCTGAACTCTCGTGTATTTTCTGCACTATGCAATGATCTGGGCAGCGACCATGTAACGCTTTTAAAACATACAGAAGTGCACTGGTTATCAAGGGGCAAAGTATTGACACATTTTTTTTAATTGATAGACGAGCTTAAAGTTTCCTTTACTGACTGTAATTTTCACTTGTCTGACCGCTTGCATAACGACGGGTTTCTCACACGACTGGCCTATCTGGGTGATGTTTTTTCTCACCTGAATGATCTGAATCTTGGATTACAAGGACTCTCCTCAACTATATTCAACGTGTGAGACAAAATTGAGGCTATGATTAAGAACTTGGAGCTCTTCTCTGCCTGCATTAACAAGGACAACACACAGGTCTTTCCATCATCATACCATGATTTGAACTCAATCTTACGGACAATGGGTTTAGAATTTGAGTGTATTACATGTTTTTATTTTATTCTTTCATGGGGTCTAATTTTACTTTTGTTAGTTTAAATGTAAGGGGTTTAAGGGATTTTGTTAAGAGGAGGGCGGTTTTTAGTTATTTGGAGGGTGTGGGGTTTGATTTTTGTTTTTTACAGGAGGTTCACCTGAGGGATGGAGGGGATGTTAGTAGGTTTAAGAGGGAGTGGGACAAGGGGGAGTCGGTTTGGGGTATTGGGGGGTGCACTCATCGTGGGTAGGGATTTTGTGTGGGCACAGGGAGGTAAAAGTGGAGGATTCTTTTGTGGTAATGCAGGGGAGGGTTATAGGGGTGGATGTCACGATAAGGGATTGTAAATTTAGATTAGTGGTGGTGTATGGGCCACAGGTGGTGGCAGACAGGAGGGAGATGGTGGACTGTCTGACGCCTCTGTGTGTCACAAATAGGAAATTAGTGATAGGGGGGGATTTTAATACAGATTTAGGAATAGGGGGGGATAGCAGTGCAGGCGCCATTACCGGGCTAATGGATTGCCATGGTCTGGTTGATGGTGGTCTGCACACTACTCCGAAAATGGCCGGTCCTACATGGCGCAACTCCAGGGGGGTTGAGCGGAGGCTCGACTATATTTTTGTACCCAGGTCTTTGGGTAAGTTGTCTGGGCGGCTGTTGCCTGTTTTCTTTTCGGATCACGACGGGGTGCTCCTGCAGGTGGGGTCGCCAGTCTGCCTCTTTGGTAGGGGGTACTGGAAGTTAGATCGGGATGTGCTGGAGGAGCAGGCTTTTGTTGACGGGTTTTATGGTTTCTTTTGGAGGCTTGAAGGCCTCCGGTCCATGTGCAAGGGGGTGTTAGAGTGGTGGGAATTAGTTAAGGTGAGGATTAGGGCTTTTATAATAGGGTATTGCAAGAGGGAAAAAAAGGGAGGAGAGGAGGGAGGTGGATCGTATCCAAAGGTTAATTGAACTCGAGTACGAGGCAGGCAACCTCGGCGGGTCTTTTGACTGGGAGAGATCCGCAACCCTAAAGGCGCAGCTCAGGGAGTTGTAGGAGCGGAAGGCTCGAGCTTTCCTGGAGCGTGCGCATAGTGGCTTTCTAGAACACAATGAGACTTGTTCTGCTATGTTCTTTAAGTCGGTTAGGGCCAGACAGAGTAGGAAGGTAATGCATGGCGTTAGGGAAGAAAATGGTAGTATAGTTAGAAAACCAGAGGAAATGGTCAGGGTGACAACTGATCATTTCCAAGGTTTATTTAAGGAAAGGGAAATAGATGTAGAGCAGGGAAATGTGTTTTTAGAACACTTGTCCAGGCGGTTGCCGGAGGACATTAGAGAAGTGATGGAGGCCCAGATCTCACTAGAAGAGGTTGAGAGCACTCTTAGGAGGATGGGAAAAGGGAAGGTGCCTGGGATGGATGGGCTGCCGGCTGAGTTTTATCTCAAATTTTGGGGTATACTTGGACCAGTGGTCCTCGAAGTCTTGAAGGCCATCCTTGAGACGGGGGTCCCGGGGGATCAATGGCTGTTGGTGTGCTGTCACTTTTATATAAGAAGGGGAAGTAACAGACCTTGGCAACTGGCGGCAGTTGACCATGCTGTGTGTAGATTACAAGCTACTTGCAAAGGTTTTAGCAGACCGGTTGCGCACAGCCCTTCCCTACGTCGTCCATGAGGATCAGACGTGCGGGGTAGAGGGCCGCTCTATTAGATGGAACCTACAGTTAATCAGGGACTCCATCGCTTGGGTTGAAGATAGAGGACTGCCTTTAATGGTAGCAGCGCTAGATCAGGCGAAAGCCTTTGATCGCGTGAATAGATCCTTTTTATTCAGAGTGTTAGGTCGATTAGGATTTGGGGAGAAGTTCATAGGATGGATTCGTACATTATATGTCGGAGCGGGGTGCCTAGTTAGTGTAAATAGTGGGTGACGTTTTTGACCTCTCGTCTGGGGTCAGGCAGGGGTGCCCACTCTCGGCTCTCCTCTTCGTTCTGTACATGGAGCCTCTGGGGGCTGCCATTAGGGCAGACACAGGGGTGGATGGCTTGTTGATCCTTGGAAGTGGTGGGCTGCGTGTAAAGATGACGCAGTACGCCGACGACACTTCCTTGCTGCTGTGCAAGGACTCGTGCCTGACAAGGTCCCTTGCCATCTTTGGGGATTTCACCCGAGCGTCGGGAGCGGTTCTGAACCATGCAAAGTCTTCCGTAAGATGGCGCGGTAGAACGGATGTGCCCGGGGGGTTCTCTCTCTGTGAGGGGGCCCTGAGGATTCTCGGGGTCCATTTTGAGACCTCCGGCTCAGCGACGCTAAACTGGAACATGCGTGTCGCAGTGGTACAGAGGAAGCTAGCAATGTGGAAGGCTAGGTATTTGTCTTTTATGGGCAAAGTCCTGGTCCTAAAGGTGGATGTGTTGCCAGCTCTTTTGTATTTGGCGTATATCTACCCATTGCCGGCTTGTCTGAGGAGGCCTCTAGTGAGGCTTGTGTTTCAGTTCATGTGGAGTGGCAGGTGCGAGTGGATCGCCAGGGCACGCATGCTCTGTCCCATCGGGGCGGGAGGTAGGGGGGTACCACATTTCCCCCTCAAGCTGGATGCAATTTTTGTTTCTTTCTTGTTAACGGAGCTTGCTCATCCAGTGATACACCCGTCTGGTTACCTCCTGCGGGTGTTCTTCTCATATCAGGCGAGAAGCGTAATGGTGTGGTCTAACACGGGTCCTCGGGTGGAACAGCTGCCGTGGCACTTTGGTCATGCGGCCAAGTGGCTGCGTGTACACCCTGAGGTTGAAGTTGCCTGAGTAGGTTTAGATCACAGGCACCTGTACGAGGAGGTCAGAAAGGCAGGGAGTCCGGCGCCTGTAGTGGGCATCTCGGAAGTGGTCTGGGAGGGAGTGCAGGCGCGGGGTCTGGACAACAGGCTCAAGGACCTGAATTGGTTGAGCCTCCATAAGTGCTTGCCGGTACGTTCCATCATGTACCGGTATAATTTGGTGCAATCCCCCACCTGTCCAAGATCCTCTTGTGGCAGGGAGGAGACTGTGCGCCATGTCTTTTGGGACTGTGCCTTTGCCGGAGTAGTATGGGCTAGGGCACGGGTGTTGTTAGGTTTGGTAAGGTGGGATTTTGTATTGACATGGGCCAGGTTAGAGAGAGGTGTAGGGAGAGCGAGAGGGACGGATAGGGACAGGTTTCTGCTCTGGCTTCTCATGAGTCTCTTTAAACGGGGGCTGTGGGAAGCCAGGCAGAACATGGTGAAGACAGGGAGAGATTGGGGGGTGGAAGGGATAGTGAGGAGGGTGGAAGGAGATTTGAGGGGGAGAATGAAGAGAGAGGAGAAGAAGTGGGGGCAGCATGCTGCTCGGGAGAGGTGGAAGGGGGGTTTAGGGCTGGGTGTCATTTAGATTTGTAAGGGGATAGATTAGGGACGGGGAGGGAAGATAGTAAGTTTAAGGTAGTTTGTAGGGTGACGGGGAGGGAAGATGCTCCCCTGAGTTTTTGTTTGGGGTTTTTGTTTTGTTTAGTTAAATTAAAATACCATTGTTGGAGTATGTATGAAAATTATGAGTTGTAAAGAATGAATAGTATTGAAGGTAATAAATTATTTTTTATATAAAAAAAAGATAACCTATACAGCCTGTCACGTTCCGTTTGTTGTTTTGTAGATTTAAGTTATTTCATGTATCGTTAATTTTTCCATTAAAGAACATGAGTAACCACCACACTGCATTTTGGTCCGCTTCTCTTTCGACGGAAGAAAGCCGTTACAAGAGCCTCACTGAAATTGCAACAAGCGTTTCTGTGAAAATTTAATTTGAATCGCGCTGTTAAGACACCGATGCCCTTTGCAACCATGCTCTAATGTGAGAATGGAATCTCGACTCTTTCTAGCATGAAAACTAAATACAGGCACATACTGTGTGTGGAAAATTATTTAAGACTGAGACTCTCTCCAATACAATCCAACATTGCAGAGTTATGAGCATCCTTTCAAGCACACCCTTCTCATTAACCTGTGGTGAGTTATTCACATTTTTCTATGAACAAATAAGGTTTTATATGTAAGATGGTTAAAAAAAAGGTTTTATTTTTTTTATTTCACCTTTATTTAACCAGGTAGGGCAGTTGAGAACAAGTTCTCATTTACAAATGCGACCTGGTCAAGATAAAGCAAAGCAGTGCAACAAAAACAGCACACTTACACATGGGATAAAGAAATGTACAGTCAATAACACAATAGAAAAATCTATATACAGTGTGTGCAAATGTAGAAGAGTAGGGAGGTAAGCAATAAATAGGCCATAGAGGCAAAATATTGACAATTTAGCATTAACACTGGAGTGATAGATGTGCAGATTATGATGTGCAAGTAGAGATACTGGGGTGCAAAAAAGCAAGAGGGTAAGTAATAATATGGGGATGAGGTACTTGGGTGTGCTATTTACAGATTGGCGGTGTACAGCTACAGTGATCGGTAAGCTGCTCTGACAGCTGATGCTTAAAGTTAGAGAGGGAGATATAAGATTCCAGTTTCACTGATTTTTGCAATTCGTTCAAGTCATTGGCAGCAGAGAACTGGAAGAAAAGGCCGCCAAAGGAAGTGTTGGCTTTGGGGATAACCAGGTGGGTGTTGCTATGGTGACCAGTGAGCTGAGTTAAGGTGAGGCTTTACCTAGCATAGACTTAAAGATGACCTGGAGTCAGTAGCTTTGGCAACGAATATGTAGTGAGGGCCAGCCAACGTGACCATACAGGTCGCAGTGGTGGGTAGTACAGTATATGGGGCTTTGGTGACAAAACGGATGGCACTGTGATAGACTACATCCAGTTTGCTGAGTAGATTGTTTTAGGTTATTTTGTAGATGACATCGCCGAATCAAGGATCGGTAGGATATTCGAGGATCGGTAGGATACGAGGGTATGTTTGGCAGCATGAGTGAAGGAGGCTTTGTTGCGAAATAGGAAGCCGATTCTAGATGTAATTTTGGATTGGAGATGCTTAATGTGAGTCTGGAAGGAGAGTTTACAGTCTAACCAAACACCTAGGTATTTGTAGTTGTCCACATATTCTAGGTCAGAACCGTCCAGAGTAGTGATACTAGTCGGGCAGGAGGGTGGGGGCAGCAAACGGTTGAAGAGCATGCACTTAGTTTTACTAGCATTTAAAAGCAGTTGGAGGCCACGGAAAGAGTGTTGTATGGCGTTGAAGCTCATTTGGAGGTTTGCACAGTACTGTCTTTTATCGATGGCGGTTATGATACCGTTTAGGGCCTTGAGCGTGGTTGCATAGATTGCATAGTGGAGAAGGTACGATGGGATTCTAAATAGTCAGTGATCTGTTTGTTAACTTGGCTTTCGAAGATTTTAGAAAGGCAGGGCAGGATGGATATAGGTCTATAAGAGTTTGGGTCTAGTGTCTCTCCCCCTTTGAAGAGGGAGATGACCGTGGCAGCTTTCCAATTTTTGGGGATCTCAGACTATACGAAAGAGAGGTTGAATAGGCTAGTAATAGGGGTTGCAACAATTTTGGTGGATAATTTTAGAAAGAGAGGGTCCGGATTGTCTAGCCCAGCTGATTTGTGGGGATCCAGATTTTTCAGCTCTTTCAGAACATCAGCTGTCTGGATTTGGGTGAAGAAGTAGTGGGGGTGGCTTGGGCAAGTTACTGCAGGGGGTGCAGAGATGTTGACCGGGGTAGGGATAGCCAGGTGGAAAGCGCGGCCAGCCGTAGAAAAATGCTTATTGAAATGATCGATTATCGTAGATTTATCGGTGGTGACAATGTTTCCTATCCTCAGTGCAGTGGGCAGCTGGGAGGAGGTGCTCTTATTCTCCATGGACTTTACAGTGTCCCAAAACATTTTGGAATTAGTACTACAGGAAGCAAATTTCTGTTTGAAAAATCTAGCCTTAGCTTTCCTAACTGACTGAGTATATTGGTTCCTGACTTCCCTGAAAAGTTGCATATCGCGGGGCAATTTTGATGCTAATGCAGAATGCCACAAGATATTTTTGTGCTGGTCAAGGGCAGTCAAGTCTGGTGTGAACCAAGGGCTATATCTGTTCTTTGTTCTATATTTGTTGAATCAAATCAAATAGATTTATATAGCTCTTCTTACATCAGCTGATATATCAAAGTGCTGTACAGAAACCCAGCCTAAAACCCCAAACAGCAAGCAATGCAGGTGTAAAAGCACGGTGGCTAGGAAAAACTCCCTAGAAAGGCCAAAACCTAGGAAGAAACCTAGAGAGGAACCAGGCTATGAGGGGTGGCCAGTCCTCTTCTGCCTGTGCCTGGTGGAGATTATAACAGAACATGGCCAAGATGTTCAAATGTTCATAAATGACCAGCATGGTCAAATAATAATAATCACAGTAGTTGTCGAGGGTGCAACAAATCAGCACCTCAGGAGTAAATGTCAGTTGGCTTCTCATAGCCAATCATTCAGAGTATCTCTACCGCTCCTGCTGTCTCTTGAGAGTTGAAATCAGCAGGTCTGGGACAGGGAGCACGTCCGGTGAACAGGTCAGGGTTCCATAGCCGCAGGCAGAACAGTTGAAACTGGAGCAGCAGCACGGCCAGGTGGACTGGGGACAAGTTTACACAGCAATGAGCTGTTCTGGAATGTTTAAACATTCTGAAGAACGCTCCAGTCCTGTCAATTAAATTAAATGATTTACCAGGGTCTGAATGGATAAAGGTCAGCCATAAAGGTCGCCATTATAGTCAGGGAGTTGGTCAACCAAGTGTTTCCCTCAAGGGTTTACCTTAAGGAATACTTTTTAAAAACTTTTTCCTTACCTAAGGGAATTGTTTAAGGTTAAGGGTGTTGCATAGAGCACCTCAAACATTTCCTCTAGTAAGGGCATATTTGAAGGGTTTTAGGGAAGTTTGAAGGCATGTACAGCAGAAAGAGTCTCTGGTTACCATGGAGATCTTGGCTTCACTGACTGAACCTCTTGTCAAGAGATTATTAGATTTATTTTGGGAGATCGCAAAATATAACTTTTACATTCATGACAGGAGAACTGGATTCAGAAGATAATAAAACACGTTTCTAATAGTGACTTTTTTTCTCAACTTGTTTCTATTACTTTGTAGTAAGTCAAGCTAACTTAAAGAGTAGGTAGCTAGCTAGCCAGTAGGTAGCTAGCTAGCCAGTTAGCTTTGTAGCCATGGATTGTGCACCTTCCATTGCTTAGCTACCTAGCTAGCTGGTGGATGTTTTCCTTTTGAAACCAGGGCAAAGGAAAGCAACATTCACTTCCGAGACACAGGAGTTTGATGGCACCTTAACTAGGGAGGACAGGCTCGTGGTAGTAGCTGGAGCAAATGAGTGAAATTGTATCAAATACCTCAAACACATGGTTTTTCACGCATCAAGGTCATTATCATGGACATATCCAAGTAAATGACAACAGATTTTTTTTTTTAACAAAACAACAATCAGCTAGTGTTGTACTGTCATTCTAGGTTCAATGTTGGACTTGATTGAGTTAGCTGAAGTTTGCTATCTAGCTAGCAATAAAGCAACTGTACAAGAGAGGGTGTGCTAAACAATTTGTTTTGCATGGTTGTGCTGCAGTCATAGGTATGATGCTGAGCTAAGTACCGTAGATCAGCCCAGCTGTGCTAAAAAAGTAGTTTAGCACGCCCTCACTATAATGTTATTTTGCTAAATGTATTCATAGGCTACTATTTCATCCCCCAACTAAAATATAGGCCTAGTCCCGACACATCTAAAAATGCCCGCCTGGTCTGTGACACGTTAATTCTTAACAGGAGATTGGAGATCAAATTTCAAATTTTGAAACTATGTTGCAAATGTCTAGATACAGACAACTTTTGTACAAATACCTGTTGTTGCAAACCAAATGTTAGGCTAGAGGCAAGGGGAAATAATGTTTAGATTATGTTTTACAGTGGAGATCAAGTTAATTAATGAATTGGCTGGGCTGATTGGACACTGGCATGGAAGGTGAAATACACCATCGAGGGAGATGAGAGAGGACACTTTAAAATAGTGACTGACTCAGAAACCAATGATGGAATCCTGACAGTTGTGAAAGTGGGTGTTATCAGACTGCATTTCATGCATTGTATTGCCTCCACCTGTACTGAGATATAGTGGATAGGTAAACTCTCATGTTACACCCTGTACTTTACGACCATGCCATGCATTTTTAATTTAGACAGGATATTATTTTGAAGCTTTTTATTGTCTTTTTAAAAAAAATCACAAAATTCAAAAGAAGGTAGCAAATCATGTTTTTGCTGCCCTTAAATGAAATGCCATTGTTTTACACATTGATAGTGATTGAAGCATGACCTAGACCTAACAACTTCTCCTCTGTACTGTGTGACTGAAGCCCCTGGACTATGAGGATGGGGCAGAGAGACAGCTGACTGTCTTTGTGCTGAATGAGGAGCCATATTTCTCCTGTGTAGTGAAACAGAGAACAAACTCAGGGCTTTTGAGTGTTGACACCACAGGAGGCGAATTACACATCATGGTACTGTTACGCGATAATGAGTCAAGAAAAGGACCACTCAGTCCCCGCCGTTCCTTGAATTGTTGAATCTGTTTTTTTAAAGGTAATTTTGCTGTTTGCTTGAGTAATTGGAGATGGGAGTTCCATGTGATCGTGGCTCTGTATAAAACTGTGTTTCCGTGAATTCGTTTTTGGACTTGGGGACTGTGAAGAGACCCCTGGTGGCATGTCTTGTGGGGTACGTATGGGTGTCGGAGCTGTATGTTATTTGATTCTGCAGACAATCTGGAATTTGTCACTGTAATATTTCTCATAAAAACTAGAAGAGAAACAACCCTCAAAGAGGGTGAGCTGACATGTCACGAAAACGATGCTCGCGATCCAATGGCGCAGAAATCTGTGTTGCAATTCTGGGGAATTGTAGGTGGCTCATTTCAGCAAGTTTTATATTGTTCTTGATAACATGTGCGGCCGCATTTGATTGTAAGGATTTCTAGGTCAGATGAGCAAAAGGACTTGAGTTCCTGTACGTTGTTATGATCACACCATGTCTCATTAATCATAAGGCATACACCCCCGCCCTTCTTCTTACCAGAGAGATGCTTGTTTCTGTCGGCGCGAAGCATGAAGAATCCGGGTGGCTGTACCGACTCTGATGATGTATCCCGAGGGAGCCATGTTTTCCGTTGTTGGGATCGGCTAAACTTTGAACATTGAGATATTAAATACATGATAGAGACAAAGCCTTGAATAGTAAGAGTTTCTAAAAAGCCAGAAGGCTTTGCAAAGTATTTGATGGAGGAGAGGAGAGCGATGTGTTGATATAGGCAAGACAGATGGATATCTGTGGGTCAGGAGGTGAGGTCAGTTCCCCTTAACTTTTTATGGCTGGGGGCAGTATTGAGTAGCTTGGATGAATAAGGTGCCCAGAGGAAACTACCTGCTACTCAGTCCCAATTGCTAATATATGCATATTAATAGTATATGTGGATAGAAAACACTCTGAAATTTCTAAAACTGTTTGAATGATGTCTGTGAGTATAACAGAACTCATATGGTAGGCAAAAACCTGAGAACACATCCAACCAGGTAGTGGGAAATCTGAGGTTGGTCGTTTTTCAACTCATTCCCTATTTTGGGATATTCATCATGTTGCACTTCCTAAGGCTTCCAGATGTCAACAGTCTTTAGAAACTTGTTTGAGGCTTCTACTGTAAAGGAGGGGGTCATAAGGGCTCTTTGAGTCAGTGGTCTGGCAGAGTGCCACAAGCTCGTGACGCTCGTTTATGTATGAGTTAGCTAGCTTTCCATGGCTTTTCTACAGACAAAGGAATTCTCAGATTGGAACATTATTGAAGATTTATGTTAAAAACATCCTAAAGATTGATTCTATACATCATTTGACATGTTTCTACGGACTGTAATGGAACATTTTGACATTTCGTCTGCTCCTAGTGAACGCGCTTCGTGAGTTTGGATTTGTTTACAAAACACGCTAACAAAAGTAGCTATTTGGACATAAATGATGGACATTATCGAACAAAACAAACATTTATTGTGGAACTGGGATTCCTGGGAGTGCATTCTGATGATCATCAAAGGCAAGTGAATATTTATAATGTTATTTCTGACTTCTGTTGACTGCACAATATGGCAGATATCTTTTTGACTTGTTTGGGCTCTGAGCGCCGTACCCAGATTATTGCATGGTTTGCTTTTTCCATAAAGCTTTTTTGAAATCTGACACAGTGGTTGCATTAAGGAGAATGTATCTAAAGTTCCATGCATAGCACTTGTATTTTCATCAACATTTATTATTAGAATTTCTGTAAATTGATGTGGCTCTCTGCAAAATCACTGGATGTTTTTGGAACTACTGAACATAATGCGCCAATGTATACTGAGATTTTTGAATGTAAATATGAACTTTATTGAACAAAACATACATGTATTGTGTAACATGAAGTCCTATGAGTGTCATCTGATGAAGATCATCAAAGGTTAGTGAATAATTATCTCGCTATTTCTGATTTATTTTGACTCCTCTCTTTGGCTGCAAAAATGGCTGTGTTTTTCTCTGACTTGGCTCTGACCTAACATAATCGTTTGTGGTGCTTTCGCCATAAAGCCTATTTTAAATCGGACACTGTGGTGGGATTAACAAGAAGTGTATCTTTAAAATGGTGTGAAATACTTCTATGTTTGAGGAATTTTAATTATGGGATTTCTGTTGTTTTGAATTTGGCGCCCTACACTTTCACTGGCTGTTGTCATATCGATCCCGTTAGCGGGATCTCAGCCCTACGAAGGTAACTTAAGGGAGTAATCAGGGTTGTTATCTGGTTTTCCTTCTTTCCTGTGGAGCCATAAACTGTAAGGAAGAGGAGTGTCTTATTTAGGATGCATATAAACTGTGATGTCTGAAATGTTTAGCTGTTTTCAGCTGGGGGAATGATTCAACTTGGTTAAAGCTTCTATTGTGTCCGTGAGTTAAAAATGAGAACCTAACACCGTGAAACAAAGAACGTTACAATCTCTGATGTTTCTCTGGAAGGCAACCCTTGCTCGGATTTCGTCTACCTTGTTGTCAAGAGACTGGACATTGGCCAGTAGCATGCTCGGGAGCGGTGCGCGATGTGCCCGTCTACGGAGACTGACCAGAAAACCGCTCCATCTGCCCCTTCTGCGCCGCCGTTGTTTTGGGTCGCCGGCTGGGATCTGATCCATTGTCCTGGGTGGTGGACCAAACAGAGTATCCGCTTCGGGAAAGTCGCATTGCTGGTTGTAATGTTGGTGAGTTGACGTTGCTTTTATAGTGGGGCAAAAAAGTATTTAGTCAGCCACCAATTGTGCAAGTTCTCCCACTTAAAAAGATGAGAGAGGCCTGTAATGTTCATCATAGGTACACTTCAACTATGGCAGATTAAAAAAATGAGAAAAAAAATCCAGAAAATCACCTTGTAGGATTTTTAATGAATTTATTTGCAAATTATGGTGGAAATAAGTATTTGGTCACCTACAAACAAGCAAGATTTCTGGCTCTCACAGACCTGTAACTTCTTCTTTAAGAGGCTCCTCTGTCCTCCACTCGTTACCTGTATTAATGGCATCTGTTTGAACTTGTTATCAGTATAAAAGACACCTGTCCACAACCTCAAACAGTCACACTCCAAACTTCACTATGGCCAAGACCAAAGAGCTGTCAAAGGACACCAGAAACAAAATTGTAGACCTGCACCAGGCTGGAAAGACTGAATCTGCAATAGGTAAGGAGCTTGGTTTGAAGAACCAGGAAATGGAAGACATACAAGACCACTGATAATCTCCCTCGATCTGGGGCTCCACGCAAGATCTCACCCCGTGGGGTAAAAATGATCACATGAACGGTGAGCAAAAATCCCAGAACCACACGGGGGGACCTAGTGAATGACCTGCAAAGAGCTGGGACCAAAGTAACAAAGCCTACCATCAGTAACACACTACGCCGCCAGGGACTCAAATCCTGCGTTGCCAGACGTGTCCCCCTGCTTAAGCCCGTCTGAAGTTTGCTAGAGAGCATTTGGATGATCCAGAAAAAGATTGAGAGAATGTCATATGGTCAGATGAAACCAAAATATAACTTTTTGGTAAACTCAACTCGTCATGTTTGGAGGACAAAGAATGCTGAGTTGCATCCAAAGAACACCATACCTACTGTGAAGCATGGGGGTGGAAACATCATGCTTTGGGGCTGTTTTTCTGCAAAGGGACCAGGACGACTGATCCGTGTAAAGGAAAGAATGAATGGGGCCATGTATCGTGAGATTTTGAGTGAAAACCTCCTTCCATCAGCAAGGGCATTGAAGATGAAACGTGGCTGGGTCTTTCAGCATGACAATGATCCCAAACACACCGCCCAGGCAATGAAGGAGTGGCTTCATAAGAAGCATTTCAAGGTCCTGGAGTGGCCTAGCCAGTCTCCAGATCTCAACCCCAGAGAAAATCTTTGGAGGGAGTTCTGTGTTACCCAGCAACAGCCCCAAAACATCACTGCTCTAGAGGAGATCTGCATGGAGGAATGGGCCAAAATACCAGCGACAGTGTGTGAAAACCTTGTGAAGACTTACAGAAAATGTTTGACCTCTGTCATTGCCAACAAAGGGTATATAACAAAGTATTGAGATAAACTTTTGTTATTGACCAAATACTTATTTTCCACCATAATTTGCAAATAAATTCATTAAAAATCCCACAATGTGATTTTCTGGATATTTTTTTCTCATTTTGTCTGTCATAGTTGAAGTGTACCTACCTAATTACAGGCCTCTCATCTTTTTAAGTGGGAGAACTTGCACAATTGGTGGCTGACTAAATACTTTTTTACCCCACTGTATATCCAATAGTTCCTCCCGACTGTATGTAATAAAACCTCATATTTCCCGGGGTAACAATGTAAAAAATAAGACATTAAAAAACAAAATACTGCATAGTTTCCTAGGAACGTGAAGCCAGGCGGCCATCTCTGACCGGCGCCGGAATTATAGGCAGTAAGTGAGCATTGGGAGTTTCAAAAGCTGACTGTTGAGTTTTCTACAAGAAGCTCTTGCAACCCCTATTACCAGTCTCTTCAACCTCTCTTTCATATCGTCCAAGATCCCTAAAGATTGGAAAGCTGCCGCGGTCATCCCGCTCTTCAAAGGGGGTGACACTCTAGACCCAAACTGTTATAGACCTATATCCATCCTGCCCTTCTAAAGTCTTCGAAAGCCAAGTTAATAAACAGATCACTGACCATTTCGAATCCCACCGTACCTTCTCCGCTGTGCAATCCGATTTCCGAGCTGGTCATGGGTGCACCTCAGCCACGCTCAAGGTACTAAACGATATCATAACCGCCATCAATAAAAGACAGTACTGTGCAGCCGTCTTCATCGACCTAGCCAAGGCTTTCGACTCTGTCAATCACCATATTCTTATCGCCAGACTTAATAGCCTTGGTTTCTCAAATGACTGCCTTGCCTGGTTCATCAACTACTTCGCAGATGGAGTTCAGTGTGTCAAATCGGAGGGCCTGTTGTCAAGACCTCTGGCAGTCTCTATGGGTGTACCACAGGGTTCAATTCTTTCTCTGTTTATATCAACGATGTCGCTCTTGCTGCGGGTGATTCCCCGATCCACCTCTACGGAGACGACACCATTCTGTATACATCTGGCCCTTCTTTGGACACTGTGTTAACTAACCTCCAAATGAGCTTCAATGCCATACAACTCTCCAACTGCTCTTAAAATGCTTGTAAAACCAAATGCATGCTTTTCAACCGATCGCTTGCAGCACCCGCCCGCCCAACTATCATCACTACTCTGGACGGTTCTGACCTAGAGTATGTGGACAACTACAAATACCTTTTGTAGTATGTGGCAACCTTTCGCTTACTAGTCCAACGCTCTAACCACTAGGCTACCCTGCCGCCCCAGATATCAAACAGCTCCAATCCAAAATCAAATCTAGAATCGGCTTTCTATTTCGCAACAAAGCCTCCTAAAAAAGCCTCAGTAAAACTGACTATCCTACCGATCCTCGACTTCAGCATCTACAAAATGGCTTCCAATACTATACTCAGCAAACTGGATGCAGTCTATCACAGTGCCATTTGTTTTGTTACCAAAGTCCCTTAAACCACCCACCACTGCGACCTGTATGCTCTCGTCGGCTGGCCCTCCCTACATATTCGTCGCCAGACCCACTGGCTCCAGGTCATCTATAAGTCTATGCTAAGTAAAGCTCCACCTTATCTCAGCTCACTGGTCACGATAACAACACCCACCCGTAGCACGCGCTCCAGCAGGTATATCTCACTGGTCATCCCCAAAGCCGCCTTTCCTTCCAATTCTCTGCTGCCAGTGACTGGAACGAATTGCAACAATTGCTGAAGCTGAAGACTTACATTTCCCTCAATAACTTTAAACATCAGCTATCTGAGCAGCTAACCGATCGCTGCAGCTGTACATAGTCCATCTGTAAATAGCCCACCAATCTAAATACAGTACCTCCTCCCCATATTGTTTTTATTTACTTTTCTGCTCTTTTGCACACCAGTATCACTACTCTCACATCATCATCTGCTCATCTATCACTCCAGTGTTAATCTGCTAAATTGTAACTACGTCGCTACTATGGCCTATTTATTGCCTTACCTCCTCGCACCATTTGCACACACTGTATATAGACTTTATTTTTTAATATTGTGGTATTGACTGTACACTTGTTTATTCCATGTGTAACTGTGTTGTTGTTTGTGTCGCACTGTTTTGCTTTATCTTGGCCAGGTCGCAGTTGTAAATGAGAACTTGTTCTCAACTAGTTTACCTGGATAAATAAAGGTGAAATAAAAAAATATATTAATCTTGTCTGTCTATAACCAACAGAAAGCATTTATTGAAAATCAGAATTATTTTAGATTATTGGATATAAAATCGACAAAACCACTCTCCTGTTCAGCTACAATGTAACGATTGCAGGCATGTGCTTTGTCTGTGGCAGTAATGTAGGGTTGTGTCGGCAGGCAACCGCAGGGTGCATGTGACCCGTATAGTGCCTAGGTAGAGGTTAGCACACTTACCATGTGCTTGCATACTCTCGCTTACAGCTCGCTGCCACCGGCTAGCCCTTGTGGTGAATTGGGGAGCAGCTTCATGCACAAGTCTCCCCTTGCCGGTACAAAGCCTCTCCATGACCAAGATTCATGTCGGGCCTCTTCGCGGTGGCACACGTTAACTTGTTGTCTTAAAACTCTAGGCTAATCTGCAGGGGATCTCGGAGCAGCAGTGGGCCTAAGAGATGCGTCTGTACAGGACCACCTCTGTGTGGACACATCCTGGCAGCCATCAACCACTGTCCCGCTGCCTTGTGGGTTAGTCTGGTACGACAAAGGCTAGGGGAGCACACACTGAAAGAAAAGCAGCGTGCTGGCGGCGCGTGGTAGGTGCGCCGCTACCTCGGCATTGGCTACAGAGGTAGGAAACATCAGGACTGGTTCGATGAGAGCGCTGACACCATCACAACATTACTGGACAATATGCACAAAGTGCACAGGGCTACTCAACTAGCCCCACATCTACTACCCGTCGCAAGCAATGGCGTGCATCACGCAAGGAAGTGCAAACAACCTTGCATGCTCTGCAGAACAAATGGTGGATGAATAAGGCACAGGAAATCCAAATTTATGCTGACATAATGACTTGCACAATTTCTACAACTCAACTAAAGCCATCCATGGCCCTAGAAGTCGCTCCATCACCCCCATTAAAACAGCTGATGGTCTGACTTTCTTGAAGGACCAAAATCAGATACTGATGAGGTGGGCTGACCAATTTGAAGCACTACTCAATCAGTATTCTCCTACAGACCACTCCATCTTGGAAGAACTGCCTGTCTGTCAACCCATCCAAGACCTCAACCATTCACCAACCTTCCAGGAGGTGTTATCAGTTATCCGTTCCCTCAACAACAAGACTCCTGGCGCTGACAGCTTCCCGGTAGAGCTACTTAAGAAGGGAGGTTACTTACTGAGGTTTGGGACCGGGAGATCGTCCCCCAATAGTGGTGGGATGCAAACATTGTCACCATCTATAACCATCAGGACCTTTTCATAGCCTTTGTTGACCTCTCCAAGGACTTTGACACTGTGAGCAGGGAACTACTATGGAGCATTCTATTCAAAGTTGGCTGTCCAGACCAATTTGCCAACATCTTTTGCCAGTTCCATGATGGGATGATGGCTTGGGTGGCCATAGGAGGGCAGGAGTCAGTGCCCTTTGGAGTAAGCATCGGTGTGAGACAGCGGTGTGTGCTGGCGCCGGTACACTTTAACATCTTCCTCCTATGTGTCACCCAGCTTCTCCAGAAGGAGCTTGAGGAGAGCAGGGGTGTTGTGGTGGACTTCAGGCTGGATGGAAATCTAATCTACATCAGGAGGCTCCAAGTAACCACCAAGATTTTGACGGAGTGGGTTCTTGAGGTGCAGTACACTAATGACTGTGCTCTTGTGGCCCACACTCCGGAAGACCTTCAGTCTGTCCTTGTAGCGGCTGTGAGGGTCTATTTAAAAAATCTAAATAATAACATTTATTTATTTAGACAAGTCAGTCAAGAACAAAATCTTATTTACAATGGATGGTCTGCACAGGCCAAATCCGGATGACACTGGCCAATTGTGCTACATCCTATGAGACTGCCAATCACGGTCGGTTGTGATATAGCCTGGAATTGAACCGGGAGACATACAACCATTCCTGCCAACACAGACTGCATATGCCCAACCAAAGTTTGTGGATCTTGGATTGGACTCTACAGTCACCAAAGAATTCACGATTAACTCAGAAGTGGAAGTCATCATCGAATACGATGGACTACCATAAGCAGTAAGCAAGATGTAGGGTTCAGCCAGGAGTTGATGGACAGTCGGAAGAGAAAATTAAAATTGTATGAGGGATATCCTAGCTCGAAGTGGTTTCAGATTTCACAAGCTATGTCACACAGGCTCAGGAAAAAAATATATACAGTCTTGGTCAAAAGTTTTGAGAATGACACAAATATCAATTTTCACAAAGTCTGCTGCATCAGTTTGTATGATGCCCCAAAAACATTTCCACTGCATTTCAGCCCTGCCACAAAAGGACCAGGTGACATCATGTCAGTGATTCTCTCGTTAACACAGGTGTGAGTGTTGACGAGGACAAGTCTGGAGAACACTCTGGCATGCTGATTGAGTTCAAATAACAGACTGGAAGCTTCAAAGGGAGGGTGGTGCTTGGAATCATTGTTCTTCCTCTGTCAACCATGGTTACCTGAAAGGAAACACGTGCCGTCATCATTGCTTTGCACAAAAAGGGCTTCACAGGCAAGGATATTGCTGCCAGTAAGACTGCACCTAAATCCTCCATTTATCGGATCATCAAGATCTTTCAAGATCTTTCAAGGAGAGCGGTTCAATTGTTGTGAAGAAGGCTTCAGGGAGCCCAAGAAAGTCCATCAAGCGCCAGGTCCGTCTCCTAAAGTTGATTCAGCTTTGGGATCGGGCCACCATCAATACAGAGCTTGCTCAGGAATGGCAGCAGGCAGGTGTGAGTGCATCTGCACGCACAGTGAGGCAAAGACTTTTGGAGGATGGCCTGGTGTCAAGAAGGGCAGCAAAGAAGCCACTTCTCTCCAGGAAAAACATCAGGGACAGACTGATCTTCTGCAAAAGGTACAGGGATTGGACTGCTGAGGACTGGGGTAAAATAATTTTCTCTGATGAATCCCCTTTCCGATTGTTTGGGGCATCCGGAAAAAAAGCTTGCCCAGAGAAGACAAGGTGAGCGCTACCATCAGTCCTGTGTCATGCCAACAGTAAAGCATCCTGAGACCATTCATGTGTGGGGTTGCTTCTCAGCCAAGGGAGAGGGCTCACTCACAATTTTGCCTTAGAACACAGCCATGAATAAAGAATGGTACCAACACATCCTCCGAGAGCAACTTCTCCCAACCATCCAGGAACAGTTTGGTGACAAGCAATGCCTTTTCTAGCATGATGGAGCACCTTGCCATAAGGTAAAATAACTAAGTGGCTCAGAGAACAAAACATTGATATTTTGAGAGTCCGGCGCCGACAGAGATGGCCACCTCGCTTCGCGTTCCTAGGAAACTATGCAGTTTTTTGTTTTTTTTTATGTGTTATTTCTTACATTAGTACCCCAGGTCATCTTAGGTTTCATTACATACAGTCGAGAAGAACTACTGAATATAAGATCAGCGTCAACTCACCATCAGTACGACCAAGAATATGTTTTTCGCGACGCGGATCCTGTGTTCTGCCTTACAAACAGGACAACGGAGTGGATCCCATGCAGCGACCCAAAAAAATGACTCCGAAAAAGAGGGAAACGAGGCGGTCTTCTGGTCAGACTCCGGAGACGGGCACACCGTGCACCACTCCCTAGCATTCTTCTTGCCAATGTCCAGTCTCTTGACAACAAGGTTGATGAAATCCGAGCAAGGGTAGCATTCCAGAGGGACATCAGAGACTGTAACGTTCTTTGCTTCACGGAAACATGGCTCACTGGAGAGACGCTATCCGAGGCGGTGCAGCCAACGGGTTTCTCCACGCATCGCGCCGACAGAAACAAACATCTTTCTGGTAAGAAGAGGGGCGGGGGCGTATGCCTTATGGCTAACGTGACATGGTGTGATGAAAGAAACATACAGGAACTCAAATCCTTCTGTTCACCTGATTTAGAATTCCTCACAATATAATGTAGACCGCATTATCTACCAAGAGAATTCTCTTCGATTATAATCACAGCCGTATATATCCCCCCCCAAGCAGACACATCGATGGCTCTGAACAAACTTTATTTAACTCTTTGCAAACTAGAAACCATTTATCCGGAGGCTGCATTCATTGTAGCTGGGGATTTTAACAAGGCTAATCTGAAAACAAGACTCCCTAAATTTTATCAGCATATCGATTGCGCATCCAGGGGTGGAAAGACCTTGGATCATTGTTACTCTAACTTCTGCGACGCATATAAGGCCCTGCCCCGCCCCCCTTTCGGAAAAGCTGACCACGACTCCATTTTGTTGATCCCTGCCTACAGACAGAAACTAAAACAAGAGGCTCCCACGCTGAGGTCTGTCCAACGCTGGTCCGACCAAGCTGACTCCACACTCCAAGACTGCTTCCATCACGTGGACTGGGATATGTTTCGTATTGCATCAGATAACAATATTGACGAATACGCTGATTCGGTGTGCGAGTTCATTAGAACGTGCGTTGAAGATGTCGTTCCCATAGCAACGATTAAAACATTCCCTAACCAGAAACCGTGGATTGATGGCAGCATTCGCGTGAAACTGAAAGCGCGAACCACTGCTTTTAATCAGGGCAAGGTGTCTGGTAACATGACCGAATACAAACAGTGCAGCTATTCCCTCCGCAAGGCTATCAAACAAGCTAAGCGTCAGTACAGAGACAAAGTAGAATCTCAATTCAACGGCTCAGACACAAGAGGCATGTGGCAGGGTCTACAGTCAATCACGGACTACAGGAAGAAATCCAGCCCAGTCACGGACCAGGATGTCTTGCTCCCAGGCAGGCTAAATAACTTTTTTGCCCGCTTAGAGGACAATACAGTGCCACTGACACGGCCTGCAACGAAAACATGCGGTCTCTCCTTCACTGCAGCCGAGGTGATTAAGACATTTAAACGTGTTAACCCTCGCAAGGCTGCAGGCCCAGACGGCATCCCCAGCCGCGCCCTCAGAGCATGCGCAGACCAGCTGGCCGGTGTGTTTACGGACATATTCAATCAATCCCTATACCAGTCTGCTGTTCCCACATGCTTCAAGAGGGCCACCATTGTTCCTGTTCCCAAGAAAGCTAAGGTAACTGAGCTAAACGACTCCTGCCCCGTAGCACTCACTTCCGTCATCATGAAGTGCTTTGAGAGACTAGTCAAGGACCATATCACCTCCACCCTACCTGACACCCTACAGATGCACAATCGAGAGCATCCTGGCGGGCTGTATCACCGCCTGGTACGGCAACTGCTCCGCCCTCAACCGTAAGGCTCTCCAGAGGGTAGTGAGGTCTGCACAACGCATCACCGGGGGCAAACTACCTGCCCTCCAGGACACCTACACCACCCGATGTTACAGGAAGGCCATAAAGATCATCAAGGACATCAACCACCCGAGCCACTGCCTGTTCACCCCGCTATCATCCAGAAGGCGAGGTCAGTACAGGAGCATCAAAGCTGGGACCGAGAGACTGAAAAACAGCTTCTATCTCAAGGCCATCAGACTGTTAAACAGCCACCACTAACATTGAGTGGCTGCTGCCAACACACTGACACTGACTCAACTCCAGCCACTTTAATAATGGGAATTGATGGGAAATGATGTAAATATATCACTAGCCACTTTAAATAATGCTACCTTATATAATGTTACTTACCCTACATTATTAATCTCATATGCATACGTATACACTGTACTCTATATCATCGACTGTATCCTTATGTAATACATGTATCACTAGCCACTCTAACTATGCCACTTTGTTTACATACTCATCTCATATGTATATACTGTACTCGATACCATCTACTGTATCTTGCCTATGCTGCTCTGTACCATCACTCATTCATATATCCTTATGTACATATTCTTTATCCCCTTACACTGTGTATAAGACAGTAGTTTTGGAATTGTTAGTTAGATTACTTGTTGGTTATTACTGCATTGTCGGAACTAGAAGCACAAGCATTTCGCTACACTCGCATTAACATCTGCTAACCATATGTATGTGACAAATAAAATTTTATTTGATTTGGGTCCATGGCCAGGAAACTCCCCAGTTTAATCCCATTGAGGACTTGTGGTCAATCCTCAAGAGGCGGGTGGACAAACAAAAAAACACAAATTCGGACAAACTCCTAGCATTGATTATGCAAGAATGGGCTGCCATCAGTCAGGATGTTGCCCAGAAGTTAATTGACAGCATGCCAGGGGGGATTGCAGAGGTCTTGAAAAAGAGGGGGCAACACTACAAATATTGACTCTTTGCATCAACTTCATGTAATTGTCAATAAAAGCCTTTGACACTTAAGAAATGCTTGTAATTATACTTCAGCATTCCATAGTAACATCTGACAAAAATATCTAAAGACACTGAAGCAGCAAATTTTGTGGAAATGAATATGTGTCATTCTCAAAAGTTTTGGCCACGACTGTATACTGTGTCCGTTGGAACCAGGACTATTGCTCAACGCAAGCCAGTTTGATCTGGGGTATACACATATCGATTTATAAAGCGAAAATGTCAGTCGGAACAGGTACCAGAACAATGCAGGTCCTACATCTAAAAGGTAAACTTCCTAGTCATTCTATCATTTAAAATCCAAAGTGCTGGAATACAGAGCCAAAAAAAAAGAAAATGTGTCACTCAATAATTTTAGAGCTCAATGTAGTTATCCTGCTCCCTAAAGTGATAAGAATTCATAAAGAAGGAATGAAAACACAGCAGGTGTTACTCAAACTATGTACCAGGCTGTACCAGAAGCCCTCATTCCTGTTGTCTGAGCTTACCACTGGAGGCAGTCATCCTCTGAGACTGAGGATCATCTCTGCCAGAGCGTGCGGGAGGCTGACCAGACTCCGTTCTTTGCTGCTGGGAGGCAGACTGGCCACTTCTGTGGACAGAATTATCCGCTGGTACTGTCTGGACAGCCTGCTCTACCACCAGGCCTCTTCTCACTGGAAGGCTATGAAGTCCTGCCCCTGAGAAAGGCCAGGGAATAATCGGGAAAGATGTTTCAAGAGCTCTGGGGACAGTTTCCCACAGACATCATTAGATGAGATGCTACATGGTGACAAAGTTTAAAGACAGCGGTTATGTACAAGGGCCTCATAACAGTTCAAGGGCTATTTTGACAAAATCTTTAAATAAAATACATCATGAAGGTGGTTGTGTGTTTGATAGGGTCTCTCTCCAAGAAAGTTTCACTCACCCAGACCCAAGGCAGCAGTATACTGCTGAGTAGAGAGCTGGCAGCCAGCTGGTTATAGGAAGGCACCATACTCCTGTAGGGGCTATAGGGGGTCTGGGATAGGTATGTGGCAGAGGTGCTGCCAATGGACCTCTACAAAAAGCAAAGCAAACAAATGCTTATGGGTGCGTTCCTCTATCCAACACCTGGATAGGTATTTAACGCATCAGTTAACCATATGTTATAGCAATCTGTCAGTCGATGATGTGGCACGCAACAATTGGTTGATGCATACAATGACCAGTCTTAGGTTGTGTGATCATATGCATGGAATCCAATTATGTCATGTTTTTCTTTTGCAGAGCAGATGTATTGGTCCTTGTCTCCTACATGTACAATGGCTGGGTAGTGAGGTAAACCATGTTGTGGTTTAGGTGGCTCACACACATTTATTTCCTTGATGGCACTCCCTCTGAAAATGATGTATACATAAAATATTTGGGTGGCACTAGTCTGTTTGTAGTCTGGCCTTCTGTCCCAAATGATTTAACTGTGAAAATAAGATGACAATATTGTAGCTTTTGGAAGTAGAGTTAATAACTGCACCATTTAAATTTGGGGGGCAAAACCAATTGCCAAACAACACCTAAATTGAGGGAAACTCACCCTTTGCCAAAGCCACCGTCGAGTTACCCTTGTTGAGTGAATATAAAATGCCTGTCTAATATCCAGGCCTTGGATATTAGACTTATTTTACTTCCACTACAAGGTATTCCAGTGCTCATTGTTTCTGTTAAGTAGCTTTTATTTCTACTTCTCAACACAAGCCGTCTTGTTTGAGCATTCCCTGAAGCAAACACCAAACTCAAATGTATCAGCAGGTGCACAATTTGTTAAAGCTGGTGCTTTATGTTACAAACCCAATTGGGGGACACATGTCCATTAAAATTATAGCCTAGGAGACAAACTAAATGATTGTTGTAACACTGCAACACATCCCTTTAATAGACCTAGAGAGCAATGTTTAGATTGGATTTAGGGAATAGCCTAAACGTTTTCTGACAACTCAATATGGATTTAGGCTACCCATGGCACATAGGCCTATCATTGATGGGGCATGAAGTGTCCTATGCACTGTGGAATGTTAAATATATTTTTCAGTTCATGCATCTAAAAAACAATCTGTTCGATATGTTTTTTTTTGTGCGCTATTTTCTCCTCTCCATCTTTGAGGGGAGACACGCAACCCTATTTGTGGGATAAATTAACCACAAAAAAAAATCTGTAGCTGGTGCTCATCTTCGTCTATAACCACAAACAGTGACAATTTCCCGATTAATCATAGTCCTGGCCAAAAAAACCAACACGTTCATTGGAGATTCTCAGTTAATAAGTGTGCTTTTGAAAAATACTACTAGGCAGCTGTGTCTGGGAAACCAACCCTTTTAGGGCATGGGTTAAGGTTTCTAGGCAATGATGGCACAGATAAATAGCCTTCAACATATTGTCATAGTCATATATATTTTTTTTAACATTTAGGCCACGAGATACGCACCGCAAAAATGATATATAGGCATACACACGCCTAACAATATGAATTTCCTATCAAAAACAGCAAATTCTCAAGTTTGATCATTTTATCAATTCCATAAATTTATTTCACCCAGAACCCAACTCTTCCTCTGTGTTGACACTCCCCATGTGGTTTTGACAGTATGCAAAAACTGTATTGTAAGAGGCGTGGCAAAACGAATTTCTACAGTGGCGCTCCAAACTAGCTGAACAAAAACAGCGTAGCCATCTTGAAGCCCCAGAGCAAAGGACCCAGATGCACTCCACCTGGGAATTAGTCTAAATGTAGGGTTAAAATTCTGTCGCTACCCATAATTTCATCATCGAATATATAGCATTGAGTTATTCCAGAATCAGTTGGTTAGAATATGATCGCAAATACGCGTCATACAACATGTACTATCGAGTTGATTTTCTCCCCACTAGCTCTAGTTATTCAGTGTTGTTTCAGCACTTACATCCTCGGTAATGTCAGTCAGTAGCCATTTGTCCCGCCCTTTATCACCGGGAAACGACCAATCACCGCACTTTGGAAACTCTGTGGGGTGACGTTGCATGTATTCAGCGCATGCGCGCTTTACTTTCGACGCTCCATAGCTTGGAGCAGTGTGAAGATGGCGGCAGGCTCCGATTTGCTAGATGAGGTTTTCTTTAACGCTGAGGTGGACGAGAAAGTAGTTCGTGATCTTGTGGGGTCTCTTGAGTCCGAGTTTTCGGGTCACGAGAGCCCTGAGGCAAGTAGCCAGACAGTCGCTAAACACATGGCCAGTTCCGGGACAGGGTTTAATGCTAATGTCCAGCAGAACAAACGGGGACTTGCTCAAGAGGTTGCAAAAGCAGGTATGCTGTGGTAACGTTGTTTTGCTTGTTGTTTCAAGTGTAAACGAAAGCAAACACTAGTTTATTTGTTCACCCCCTTCTCTCACCCTTGTTTCCGCTCCGCCAACAGGGGCTGGAGTGCAAAGGGGGTGTCATTATTAGTAATACGTGGTCCCAGGGTTCAGCTATGGATGCCTCATCGAGTGAGTCGGACTCATCGGCACGACACGGCCAAGGAAAGACTGTTGCTGTCAGTGCCAGTATAATAACTCCTCTCCCAAACCACGGGGGGAAAGTAGCCTCTTCCGCAACTCAAACTTTGAATGGAGGCAGTTTAATGAACTGTCACAATTCAGGAAGCGCTGTCTCTCTCACTGGGACACCGCTGTCAAGTAGTTGCACGAGTAGCGGCAATGCCTCGGTAGCTGTCACAGTTGTCAACAACGGTCCGGGGTTGTCAAAAGGACATTCGAGCGCAGTAATGCCACCTTCATTGAACACCACTATCATCCAGACATCATTCGTGAACTCTCAGAATGTTGTCACCTCGTCTCACGCTGCGAGTCTGGGCACTGGACCTGCCATATCACATATTGTGAGGCCATCTATGCAAACTGCGGGATCGGGTACAGCGATGAATGGTCCTAATGCGGGATTGCCTTTCGATTGCCTGAACAATGGTCAGTCACCCACGTCTGTGGCTGTCAGTGCGGGGTCGCACATAATCATGGCAGAGGCGCCCAAAACAAGCATACAGACTGCTTCATGTGCTGTAACGAACCCGTCGTTCCAGAGCGCACCGAGGGCTTCCACTCCGGTGACAGTGGCTGCGAGCCCGGGAGGGAGCCGTTCTATCGCGCAACAGGTGTTGGCGCCTCGGCACCCCCAGACATCCCCGAACCAGCCCAACGTTCAGAACATCCAGCTTCCCCCAGGTACGTTTGTCTCTCTTTGAAATTAAATAGTTACAAAAACGTAATATACGAAAACATAATATTGTTCCTATATTTATAATGTTATGCCTACACATTGTTTTAAAGACAGTCAAATAGAAGTATATTGCAGACTTGGTGTTGTAATAGTGTACTTGCTGCTTCATTGATTATTCTCCGATGTTGACCCGTCAATCAAAGGGAAAAAACTTACTGGTTGTTCATTGCTTCATCATTTGCACAGAACATCCCAAACTTTCCCTGCTGATCTGTCTTGGTTGTTCATTGAATTGATGTAGAGTGCCCTGTCGTGCCTCTCAAACGCTCTCCTGTTGTGTCTGTGCTGCGCTGTTCTCTGCCTGTGCACTGTCAACACTCCTGTCAACACTCCTGTCAACTCATGTTAACACTCAGGAAATGGAAGTTGATGTATGACAAGTAGATAATCAAATACTCAGATCTTTTTATTTATTTTCTCTTATCCCTATGATTTATTTATTCTATCATGTAACATTTAGCCTACACAGTAAAAAGTTTGATCACTCATAAACACCAACAGATATAAGGGAAGGCAGACGGATATGGCATGTGTAAGTATAGCATACAGTTCTGGCCTGGTAAGAGTACTACTACTACTGTATTACCTGTATGCTGTATGATGATGATGACGACGACCACCAGAAGTGGAGACTGTTGCTGCCCTATGTGCCAGCCTGTCTAAGAAGTGTGTGTATAATGTCCTGTCCTCTGTGAGCTCTCTGTGAATACAGGACCAGCTCTGCCTGTAATGCAGCCAGTCTTTTTCTTGAGACCCTTCTTGTAGCGTAGTCAGTGTTGATCCCCCTGTGGCGAGGCACGGTGTCCCAATGCATTACCATGTAGATTACAGCGTGACTCGTTTACACTGCCGCTTCGGTCTGTATGGAACTCTGCCGCCTTGTCTTGCCTTGCTTCTTTAGGAAGACTGATTAGCATGAAATGGCACAGTGTTTATGGCCCTTATCCAGCGCTCTATCTCTCAGCTAAATGTTAGCAGATGTGGGAGGATTGGAGCTGAACTGCCTCCAAGTACTACCTGTTCTACAGAATCCCTCTTCTCTTGATGTAGAGGAGTGTTGTTACAAATGTATTACAGTGTTACAAAGTGTTGTAAAGGGAATCTAACATGGTGACAGGACGGTTACGGGAAGTCAAATGATCTTTTCTCTTTCCCACAGGTATGGTCCTGGTGCGCAGTGAGAGTGGGCAGCTGTTGATGATCCACCAGCAGACCCTGGCTCAGATGCAGTCCCAATCCCAGGGAGTCATGGCCCCCCGCCCAGCCACCCCCACCAGCACTCCTCCTTTCCAGATCACCTCAGTCCAGGTTTGTTCAATAGACAAGATCACCTCATGCACAGCTACCCCCAAAAGTACTCTCCAGATCAGACTGTCTTCCTTTTTTCCTCAGGCTCCTGGAACGCCCATCCTCACTAGGCAGGTGACTCCCACCACTATCATCAAGCAGGGCTCACCTGTGCCAACCTCTGCTCCTGTCACCACCACACTCCAGAAACCTCCTGTCACCACCACACTCCAGAGGCCTCCTGTCCTACAGGTACAGTGGGGGACAGGCAGTGGGGGGCTACAGCAGAGCAGGAGAGATGTAGTAGGATACACACAGTAGGTTATATTATACAGTAGGGCCTTAGCAGAAGGCAGAAACGGCACCAGTCATGTGAAACTTGCTTTTTTAAAATTCTCTCAAGGGCCTCTTCTGTAACTTAGGCATCTCTTTTGAGCTTGAATCCCCTTTTGTGTGTGAAAGTGCTTTCCTGGTGTGTCAGTTTAGTGTGTGTGTGTGTTTTCTGTGCATCTACTATGAGTGCAAGCTGCAGGCTCTCACACACTCATTATCACAGCCAGTGGTTTCAGTGAATGCCTGATTTGTCCCGGGCCAACAGTTTCTGACTCCTTTTCAGTTTTCTCAGGTTTTGTATGCACTGGGTCCTTTTTTAAAGGGATCTGAAGAGTGTTTGTTGTCGGCCAGTGATGGATAGTATGTGTGTGGAGCCCCATGCTATAGCTCTCCTCCACTTTAACTTGTTTGGGACTGGGGGGCAGTTTTGAGTAGCATGGATAAAAAGGTGCCCAGAGTAAACTGCCTGCTACTCTGGCCCAAAAGCTAGAATATGCATATAATTAGTAGATTTGGATAGAAACACTCTGAAGTTTCTAAAACTGTTTGAATGATGTCTGTGAGTATAACAGAACTCATATGGCAGGCAAAAACCTGATAAAAAATCCAACCAGGAAGTGGGAAATCTGAGGTTTGTAGTTTTTCAAGTCATTGCCTATCCAACATACAGTGTCTATGGGGTCATATTGCACTTCCTAAGGCTTCCACTAGATGTCAACAGTCTTTAGAACCTTGTTTGAGGCTTCTACTGTGAAGGAGGAGAGAATGAGAGCGTATTGAGCCAGAGGTCTGGCAGAGTGCCATGAACTGATTACGCGCACCCCCGTGAGCGGTAGCTGCGTTCCATTGCTTTTTTAAAGACAAAGGAATTCTCTGGTTGGAACATTATTGAAGATTTATGTTAAAAACGTCCTAAATATTGATTCTATACATCGTTTGACATGTTTCTATGAATTATAATATAACTTTTTAAAAATTTAGTCTGAACAAGTGATTGCGCATTATGCATTTGGATTATTGGGCTAAATGCGCGAACAAAAGGGAGGTATTTGGACATAAATGATGGACTTTATCGAACATAACAAACATTTATTGTGGAACTGGGATTCCTGTGAGTGTATTCCGATCAAGATCATCAAAGGTAAGTGAATATTTATAACGCTATTTCTGACTTTTCTGACACCTCTCATTTGGAAAATGGCTGGATGTTTTTCTGTGACTAGCGCTGACCTAAGATAATCGCATGTTGTGCTTTCGCCGTAAAGCCATTTTGAAATCTGACACAGTGGTTGCATTAAGGAGAAGTTTATCTATATTCCATGCATAGCATTTATCTTTTATCAATGTTTATTATGAGTATTTCTGTAATTTGATGTGGCTCTCTGCACTTTCACCGGATGTTTGTTTGATACAATGCATTTCTGATCATAACACACCAATTTCAAATATGGTTTTTGGACATAAAGATAACTTTATCGAACAAAACACACATTTATTGTGTAACATGAAGTCCTGTGAGTGCCATCTGATGAAGATCATCAAAGTTTAGTGATTAATTTAATTGTTATTTGTGATTTTTGTGAGCCCTCTCCTTGGCTGGAAAATGGCTGTATGGTTTTCTGTGACTAGGTGCTGACCTAACATAATCGTTTGGTAGGCTTTACGGTGAAAGCACATTTGAAATCGGGCACTGTGGCTGGATTTACAAGAAGTTTATCTTTAAAATTATGTAGAATACTTGTATGTTTGAGAAACTTTATTAATGGGATTTCTGTTGTTTTGAATTTCGCGCCCTGCAATTTCACTGGCTGTTGGCGAGGTGGGACGATACTGTCCCATATATCCCAGAGAAGTCAATGAGGTGTCTCCTCAAAGCTCACTATTTTGGTCATACATTTGATCTACTTTATGGTGCATTGAATATAACAACCTGGATGATGTGTGTATTTCCCCCCCAGAGTCCCATGATTGTGGTAGGGGCTGCTGCAGGCACTTCTATGGGGACAGCGCTACCAGGGGCCACCCAGAGGACCGTCACCGCATCACCTGGGACCACTGTCACCTTGGCAACGGTGCGGAACTAGGTTCCACCCACCCCCATTGGTCAGGGCTAGGTCCTCTGTTCAGGGAATGCTCCTTTGCTAGACCATAGCTGTATTTCTAGTGCATTTATGGTATCTGGTAAACACAATACAAATACTGCAAATTTAGAAGTATATGATAGAAGGATATAATGGCTTTTGATGACGCAAGAGCCCGTGATGGTTCCTCAAATAAGGAGCTTGACTTTGTTTCTAAGGCTGCCCCCTGTTTGTTTTGCTGTAGGAGACGATGGAGAATGTGAAGAAATGCAAGAACTTCCTGTCTACATTAATCAAGCTGGCGTCCAGCGGGAAGCAGTCCTCAGAGACTGCCGCCAACGTTAAAGACCTGGTCAAAGATCTCCTGGTGAGTGACCACACCAGGGCTGCAGGAAAACATGTGGCGAGGCGGCATTTGCCACCGCACTTTTCAATCAGGTGTGGCAGCGTCACACCACTTTTGATTTAGTTTAATAAAATATATTGATGCAAAGTGTTAAGTGCTGTTTTTTTGACGGTTTTGCCTCATGAGTTGACAACTCGCACACAATTTCTCTGGTCTTCACATCAGAATGCTGTTTCAGGCTCTTAACGTGTCTTGACCAATCAGATTCAAGTAAATTGCAGGTCGCATGGTCTGGGCACAAAGCTTAAGGCGTTATCTCAACTTATCCAGTACTTATTTAGCAAGTGTGATAACACATCACTCCCGTCAGACACAAGCAAAAACTCTGTGGGGCGGCAGGTAGTCTAGTGGTTAGAGCGTTGGACTAGTAACAGGAAGGTTGCAAGATTGAATCCCGGAGCTGACAAGGTAAAAATCTGTTGTTCTGCCCCTGAACAAGGCAGTTAACCCACTGTTCCTAGGCCGTCATTGTAAATAAATAAAAATTCTTAACTCACTTGCCTAGTTAAATAAAGGTCAAATTTAAAATAAATAAATAAAAGCAAAAACTCTTCCATAATTGTAGTAGCCTATACACCTAAACTTTAGCCATCTGACATGCGGTATTGTATGGAAACAACACTATTTTTTTAGTCTGATCAACTGTAGGCTACTAACAACAGTAACTGTCTACTGCGCCCCTGCCCAGTCATGTGAAATCCATAGATTAGGGCCTAATGAATGTATTTCAATTGACTTATTTCCTCATATGAATTATAACTCGGTAAAAATGTTGAAATTGTTGCATGTTGCGTTTTTATATTTTTGTTCAGTATATTAAAACTTGGGCTGACTAGTTTACCTAGTCTTTTTCAATCCAAAATGATTAACTGGAATGAATCAATAAACACAATAGCTCACAGACTGGATACATCTTTAATTAGGCCTGCAGTTGCGTAGGGCAGGACTACATGATGCAAACCTGCATAAAGCAAACTCAGCCCTGTGTGTTGTATTGTCCAAATAGGTTGCTTTCCAAGAGGTGTCTGAATAGGAAACCCCCCTAGTCCTTTAAAATATAGTTCTTATGAACAAGTACAAGGTTGCTGCAGTTTGACAGAGTTTTCATCCTCCCCAAGGCCAGGAGATTTTTTTTTTTAAACCATGTGACTTGATTTAGAAAAACTCTGGTCCCATCATAGCCCATATTAAACCTTTTTATGACAGATTAATCACATTATACCGTATAAGGTCTAGAGTTTTACCGGGTTAGGTTACCAGAACTACAGGCCCCAGATTCTTTTTTTGCCACACCACTCTGGGTGGTGCCACTTCTAGACCAGACACACCACTGATGGGATCAGGGTAGAGATCAGGACTGTTGGTGTCAGCTGCTGAGAGTCTCACAATAGACAGGGATTGCAATCTGATGATTAACATTTTGCATATTTCTTTGGAACTGATGGTCTGTTCTCATTTCTAACAGGAAGGGAAGATTGAAGTCGAGGACTTCACCAACAGGTTATACAGAGAGCTCAACTCCTCACCTCAGCCTTACCTCGTGCCTTTCCTCAAGGTAAGGAATCCTCCTACGCACCATTGAATAAACAAAACCAAGTTATGACCCAGTCTTCAGCACCCACCCACCAGTTTGCTTACCCACCAAACTATTCTGCCAAATGATCAAATTATCTCAGCCTTTCTGTCTGTCTGTCCTCCAGAGGAGCCTTCCTGCTCTGCGGCAGCTCACCCCAGACTCAGCAGCCTTCATCCAGCACAGTGGGCTCCAGCAGCAGGCCTCTGCCACCACCCCCACCACTGTGGTACTGGACAGCCCAGCCCTGCGCCCTGCAGCCCCAACCATCAGACCACACCTCCAGCCTGTCATCAGCAAACAGGGGCTGACTACCCCAATGGTACTATACCACCATATTGCTATTAATAGTGATAGATTATAATAACATCTCATTGTTTACTCTTATTAAAATCGTTAGTATTAGAAGTACACTACATGAACAAAAGTATGTTGAACATCTCATTCCAAAATAATGGGCAATAATATGGAGGTGTGCCTCACTTTGTTGCTATAACAGCCTCCACTCTTCTGGGAAGGCTTTCCACTAACGTTGGAACATTGCTTCCATTCAGCCACGAGCACTAGTGTGGTCGGGAACTGATGTTGGGCGATTAGGCCTGGTTCGCAGTCGGCATTCCAATTCACCCCAAAATTGTTTGATGGAGTTGAGGTCAGGGCTCTGTGCAGGGCAGTCAAGTTGTTCCACAACCATCTTGACAAACCATTTCTGTATTGACCTCACTTTATGCACAGGGACATTATCATGCTGAAACTGGAAAGGTCCATCCCCAAACTGTTTGCCACAAAGTTGGAGGCACAGAATTGTCTAGAATGTCATTGTATGCTGTAGCGTTAAGATTTCCCTTCACTGCATCGCAGTGCTTGAGGCGTCACTACAAACCTGGGTTCGATCCCAGGCTGTGTCACAGCCGGCCGTGACTGGGAAACCCATGAGGCGATGCACAATTGGCCCAGCGTCGTCCGGGTTAGGGGAGGGTTTGGCCGGCCAGGATTTCCTTGTCCCATTGCGCTGACTTCAGTTGCCAGCTGGACGGTGTTTCTACCAACACATTGGTGCGGCTGGCTTCTGAGTTAAGTGAGCAGTGAGTCAAGAAGCAGTGCGGTTTGGCAGGGTCGTGTTTCGGAGGAGGCATGGCTCTCGACCTTCGTAGGGTTGTTGCAGCGATGGGACAAGACTCTAACTACCAATTGGATATCACGAAAAAGGGGTAAAAATGACAACAAACAAAAAATAGTTTCCTTCACTGGAACTAAGGGGCCTAGCCCGAACCATGAAAAAGAGCCTCAAACCATTATTCCTCCACCACCAAACTTTACAGTTGGCACTGCATTGGAGCAGGTAGCGTTCTCCTGGCATCCGCCAAACCCAGATTTGTCCATCGGACTGCCAGATGGTGAAACATGATTCACCACCCCAGGGAACACGTTTCCACTGCTCCCGCGTCCAAACGCGGCAAGCTTTACATCACTCCAGCTGAAGCTTGGCATTGCACCTGGTGATCTTAGGCTTGTGTGCGGCTGTTCGGGCATGGAAACCCATTTCATGAAGCTCCCGTCGAACTGTTATTGTGCTGACGTTGCTTCCAGAGGCAGTTTGGAACTTGGTAGTGAATGTTATAACCAAAGACAGACGATTTTTATGCGCTTCAGCACTCGGCGGTCTCGTTCTGTGAGCTTGTGTGGCTTAGCACTTCGCGGCTGAGCCGTTGTTGCTCCTAGACGTTTCCACTTTACAATAACAACACTTACAGTTGACCAGGGCAGCTAGAGTAGGGCCGAAATTTGACAACTGACTTGTTGGAAAGGTGGCATCCTATGATGTTGCCTCATTGAAAGTCACTGAGCTCTTCAGTAAGGCCATTCTACTGCCAATGTTTACTATGGAGATTGCATCAGTGTGCTCGGTTTTATACACCTGTCAGCAGCGGGTGTGGCTGAAATAATTGTTTGAAGGCGTTGTCCATATACTTTTGTGTATATATAGTGTTATGAAAGGATTTCCCGCCTACATCTTTCCAACTGCCCCATTGACTCCTAAACTTGAACCATCAGGTGCTCCAGCCTCGACAGCAGGGGGCAATGGTAAGGCCTCTTCAGATGACCCCCATGGTGACCCTCAGAGGTCCGCCCCCCCACAGTCACATCATGCTGGGACAGCCACAGGTGCAGCTCAAACAGCTACAGACAGGTGAGTGGGGTAGGAGACCATGTAATACAAAAAGAGAAACTAAGAAATCACATCTGTCTGATCTCTTTCTCACTCCTGTCTATCTCCCAGTCCCTGTAGTGAATCCTGGAGTGTTGACTGGATCTAAGTCGTCTCCTGGTGCTGCCTCTCTGGCCACTGTAGTTCAGAAGAACAAGCTGAAGGAAGCTGGGGGCACGTTCAGGTCAGCTATGTATGTCCCATCCACAAACCAGTAGGAGGACAATTATCACAACTAAAATGAAAGATTGAAAAGTTCTGTAGCTGTTGCCTGGCTGACTGTTTTTTTTTGTGTCCAGGGATGACGATGACATCAATGATGTGGCATCTATGGCTGGGGTTAACCTGTCTGAGGAGAGTGCCCGTATCCTGGCAACCAACTCCGAGCTGGTGGGAGCGGTGACACGGTCCTGTAAGGACGAGGCCTTCCTCCATACCTCCACACTGACCAGAAGAATACTGGAAATAGGTGAGACTAACACACACACACACACACACACACACAGTTACACACACTGAAAAATGCACCTTTGAGCTTAGCTTTCACTGACTGCAAGTTTTTCCCCTCTTCAGGTAAGAAGTTTGGTGTGAGTGATCTGGGGCCGGAGGTAGTGAACTACGTGTCCCACGCCTCCCAGACCAGGCTGCAGAACCTGTTGGAGAAAGTCTCTGAGGTGGCCCAGCAGAGGAACATCAACTTCAAGGTCTGTACAGTTTTGTGCTTTATTTGCATCTTTAGCATGTGTTCCTATGGTCTGGGACTTTAGGGTGAATGAATGTATGTGTTGATAGGAGGACAGTCGGTACGAGCAGACGAGCGACATGCGTGCCCAGATCAAGTTCTTTGAGCAGCTGGATCAGATGGAGAAACAGAGGAAAGAGGAGCAGGAGAGAGAGATTCTGATGAAGGCAGCAAAGGTACTGAAGCTTTTTCAGCACAGACCCATTCCACTATCACTCCTATTATATTAGACTTTTAGGACCACTAATGGTGAGAGGGTGGACATTAATTACTTTATTCTGGAGACCCAGTTAACACATTCCTATCTGTTTTCTGATGGGTGTCCTTTCAGTCTCGTTCTCGTCAAGAAGACCCTGAGCAGCTGCGGTTGAAACAGAAGGCCAAAGAGGTAAGAGGGATGGATAGGCTTATGAGAATTTGGCATAATAAAATATGTGTCACCGAAGTGTCCATAGTAGGGGTGTGTTTGTGTAGGCCTATCTCGTGTATATGTGTTTGTCTCCAGATGCAGCAGCAGGAGCTGTTTCAGTTGAGACAGAAGGAAGCTAACCTGACGGCGCTGGCAGCCATCGGCCCTAGGAAGAAGAGGAAAATGGAGGCTGCAGCCGCTGCAGCTGGAGCTGAGGTAACATGATCTCCACCTTCTCTTAAAGTCTGGTTGTGGGCTGTTTCTTCGTGTAGTCAAATCGCAATCTTCTCTGTCTCCTTTTTTATTTGTCTTTTGCCCTCAAACTCCCCCTCAACTATCTGCCACTTTCTCACTCTCTGCCACTTTCAAACTCACTCTTGTTCTCTCTGACGGTCACTCTCCCTCCCCATCTCTCTCAGGGCTCAGGGTCCAGTCCCGCTGCGTCTGGTAGTGGTAGTTCAGGAGCATCCAGACAGTTTATCCGCCAGCGCATCACTCGTGTCAACCTCAGGGACCTGCTCTTCTGTTTGGAGAATGAGAGAGACACCAGTGACTCCCATCTCCTCTACAAAGGCTTCCTCAAATAGACACCCAGAGAGCCAGTCCAGAGAGCTGTCACCCTAACCTTCACTAAAGCAACTCCCTCAAATAGGGCTGTACCCTAGAATTGGATAAAGAGGACAGTAATACAACAATGTCAAGATTCTCCAGGCCACAGTAAATGGAGCTACCTAAAGTGACTGGAACGTTTGTCTCCCCTGTATACTCTGGTTGTCCTTTCGCTCTTCATCTGGTTCTAGGCCTGACTGCTCCCTCAACACTCTTCCACCTTCCATCAGAGCAATCCTGGAATGTTCACATTTTCTACTGTTTTTATTTCCTTTTTATTGACTTTGTTTTAGAATCCCCTTTTAATGAAACTGTAAATAAATTAATACATTATTATACATTTGACTTGGAAGGCCGTTTTGTAGTGTGCAAACCGATTCTACAAAATAGTCCATTTATTTTATAATTCTGTTTATATGAAAAAATATTTTTTTAATAATTAATCATCAGTGTTTCTAGCGATTGTTAAAGAACAATTATCCTTATTTTGTTTTTGGTATTCTATTGGCCTCTGAATTAGTTTGAACACTTCTGATTTCTTCTTGCCTTCCTGACAAAAGAAGCCATATATTTTAATATAATGTTGAACAGCAAAGCAATTCATCTAGTGATTCATTCTGAAATCTGAAGCAGTCAATGTGTCTTTAATTTCTCTGTTTGAGCTTGTCTTGAATTCAATGTCTTGTATTTATTTTCTGTAATCAGATCAAACACGTTTTTCTTTTCAGTCTCCATTTGTGTTTTTGAGATCACATCTCCTGTTTCTGCATGGGATAATGTGTGAAAATTTTTATTTTAGAGGGAATGAGTTGATAGTCTCTACAATTGTATTCTAATGATTTAATATTTGTTTTATGCATTTTTGGGTCATTTAGGTATTCACAATGATGAATTATTGGATTTCAACAATAGTAAAAACTATTTTAAAATAGACAAAACCTCAAAGGCCCCTTTGTCACCACAAAACAACTGTGCATGTAGGAAAGTTCAATTTGTATTAGTTTTATTGGACTGCATGTATTCTACCATTTCTCAAATAACTTTATTCTTATATTCTAACCCTAGACTTGATGATATTCTGAGGTATGAATGGTGATGTTATTATTTTTTAAAGCTGTCCTATCTGTTCAATAATCTGTGCTTCTGTTCTGATGCCCCATTGGACAGCCCTGGCTAGAACTCAGTGGTATATTTTCCTGATCACTTTGATTTTTAGATGAAGATTTTTCAGTACCTGTTACTTTCCATATTTGTCTCTTACAGAGAAATCAAAGTAAGGGGGAAGCATAGCATGTCTCCCTTATTTCTTGTACATTTTGCACAGACACTTGTTCATATGTAAATATTTTACCTAAAGTTTTTTAACTGCAATGGTTTTGTATAGGATTGAAAGATAATAAACTCCATTAAAAGTGCAAAATATTTTGCCATATTTTCATATTCATGCACTAGAGGACAATGCTACATCACTGACATATTCATGTTCAGTTTATGAAATACAATTATTATTTGGTTATTGCAGATCTTGGATGAATAGTGTTGTAGTTTTACAAGGTCAATATACTGTACAGACTTTCCATGTAGCTCATTTTAATTTAGGTGGTCCTAATCTTCAGGTTGAACCAATAGGATTGAGACATTTTCACATTCTCCTGACCCATTTCCTGTCTGCTGGCATCTATAAAACCAACATCTGTCATCATCAATATCTGTCCGCCAGCTCAACAGAACAGACAGACACAGCAGCATACCAGTCTGTCCTTCTGTTCTGTGTCGGTTCGGCTCGGTTCAGACATCCACTATTATTAAAAGACAGGAATGGGCTGCATAGTGTGCCTGACGTATTGGAAACAGATGCTACATCAGATGCCAAGTAACATTCACCACAACTGGGGGATTGAAACAATTACACCATTCAGAGTGTCTGTTGGGACATAGGCCTGATGTTACACTGATTGTGACCAGCTTCAACATGCATGCAGAACAATTCATATAATAGACAGCTGCAGCTTTCAATACTGATTAATTATATTTCCACTCTGTTCAATGGTTATGCTGTTCATTTCCACAAGATGGCAGTAGTAACTTGCGCTATTGACAGGTGTATGTTTTCAGGTAACCTCAGCAGAGCAGGATCTGCTCAATGTGGATTTCATTATAAATTGTAAGCCGCATGCATGGCTGTGACTTGATTTATCCCTTTATCACTGAACTGTTTACTCAGTTCAATCTCCAATCTAAGACAGCCAGAGGGTGAGGTCAGTGCTCAGTGTCTGTGACCTATAAAGCATCATCTCATGGATGCTGTTGCTGAGCATATTCCTGAACAACACACATCTTTTCATTGAATAGTGATGATCTTATACAGTGTCAATAACTTACACAAGTATGTGGCACTCCCCCAAGTGAGCAGAGCACTCAATGCTGGGATGTGAGTCAGTGTTGGTTGCTTCCTTGGTGCCAAACAGACAGGGCATCTGAGTACAGCTCTGGTGTTTCAGGCTCACCTGCCCTTTGTGCTTCGACCCAATCCAATATTTTCCCTGGTAATTCCCTTCTACTGCACGACATGGCTGCTCTTTCAGAGTTAAGTCCACATAATCTCCCACTTGAGTGCCAGAAACAGAACGGTGACTGTAGTTGCCTAGCGACATCTCAGTGAGTGCACCTGGAGGTGGTGGGTAAATACCCTGAGCCTTCAAGGGGGTAGAAGTGACATCACTGCTTCCTGTGATGTGTCATAGAACATGTTTGTTTATGACCTCTCATTTGTTAAAGGGAAACTGCACCCGCTGTTGTGACGTGACTTTCATTAATGTGATGACTGTTATTTATCGAAACAGCTAACCATGTTTAATTGTTACACAATTAAATTAATCATGTAACAATGAACTCATTAGGAATTTGAGGCACCACAGAAGAAGTTGTTTATAGAGTTACCATCTCCCGAATTAAACTCTAAAATATATATAACTTCTATATCGATAAAAGTCACTTAATCATTAGCTCATATCAGTCTCATTCTGAACGTTGCATACTCCTTGGATCTGCAAGAACCCCAGCTTTACTTATGATTCAGCACTACACAAAATTAGTTTATTTATTTACTAGCTAACAAAATAATAACACAGAATAACATAATCACTTAACGCATGAGAAAAAGTCCCTAGTGGACTAACAACAGCATGACTGCTTGGTTACCACAAAAGACAGGGGTAGATAGGCAGAGGGAGAGACAAAGAGAGAGTCAAACTTTCGTTGATACATGTGGAAACTACCCTCAAAGTAATAATTTACTCTGCAAACGAACCACCGCCCGTTTGGGTAAGAGATCATGAATGTAAACTTAGCAAACTCACTGTCAACTGCATTTATTTTCAGCAAACGTAACATGTGTAAATATTTGTATGAACATAGCAAGATTCAACAACTGAGACATAAACTGAACAAGTTCCACAGACATGTGACTAACAGAAATTGAATAATGTGTCCCTGAAAAAAGGGGATGTCAAAATAAAAAGTAACAGTCAGTATCTGGTGTGGCCACCAGCTGATTTAATTACTGCCGTGCATCTCCTCCTCATGGACTGCACCAGATTTGCCAGTTCTTGCTGTGAGATGATACCCCACTCTTCCACCAAGGCTCCTGCAAGTTCCCGGACAGTTCTGGGGGGAATGGCCCTAGCCCTCACCCTCCGATCCAACAGGTCCCAGATGTGCTCAATGGGATTGAGATCTGGGATCTTCGCTGGCCATGGCAGAATACTGACATTCCTGTCTTGCAGGAAATCACGCACAGAACGAGCAGTATGGCTGGTGGCATTGTCATGCTGGAGGGTCATGTCAGGATGAGCCTGCAGGAAGGGTACCACATGAGGGAGGAGGATGTCTTCCCTGTAACGCACAGTGTTAAGATTGCCTGCAATGACAAGTGCAGGCCGATGATGCTGTGACACACCGCCCCAGACCATGACGGACCCTCCACCTCCAAACGATCCCACTCCAGAGTACAAGCCTCGGTGTAACGTTCATTCCTTCGACGATAAACGCGACCAATACCCCTGGTGAGACAAAACCGCAACTCGTCAGTGAAGAGCACTTTTTGCCAGTCCTGTCTGGTCCAGCGACAGTGAGTTTGTGCCCCTTGGCAACATTGTTGCCGGTGATGTCTGGTGAGGACCTGCCTTACAACAAGCTTACAAGCCCTCAGTCCAGCCTCTCTCAGCCTATTGAGGACATTCTGAGCACTGATGGAGGGATTGTGTGTTCCTGGTGTAACTCTGCAGTTGTAGTATGGACATTGCAATTTATTGCCCTGGCCACATCTGCAGTCCTCATTCCTCCTTGCAGCATGCTGAAGGCACGTTCACTCAAATGAGCAGGGATCCTGGGCATCTTTCTTTTGGTGTTTTTCAGAGTCAGTAGAAAGGCCTCTTTAGTGTCCTAAGTTTTCATAACTGTGACCTTAATTGCCTTCCGTTTGTAAGCTGTTAGTGTCTTAATGACCGTTCCATAAGGGTTTATTAATTGAACAAGCATGGGAAACAGTGTTAAAACCCTTTACAATGAATTTCTGTGAAGTTATTTTCATTTTTATGAATTATCTTTGAAAGACAGGGTCCTGAAAGTTTATTTACGTGTAGATATCTTTGTTCATCATCTCTCTGTTGAAACCAGTCAATCATTCTATGGGGAAGTTGTAGTGTCCCGCTTCGGTGAAAGGCTCTGATTTTCCACCAGAGGTCACAATGTCCTTCTTCTTAGTTGTCTTGGTCTTGTACTGGAGTGTTCAAATAGAACAGATACACAGTGATTGTCTGAGATGGGATTTTCTCCTTCCCACCTCGTGTCTTTAGTCAATGTTCTAGGACCACTTGTATATGCCCAGCTGCAGACTGGCAATGTTAGGGTCTAGTCTTTATCTTCTAGTGTTGAGAGTTTCAGGGTTTCCAACCATTTCAATATGTGGACCACGGTCTCACGTCTTCTGATATGGTGTGTTAAATCTTAGCGAGTCCTTTTAAGCACTCTGCAATTCATCTAGTGATTCATTCTGAAATCTGAAGCAGTCAATGTGTCTTTAATTTCTCTGTTTGAGCTTGTCTTGAATTCAATGTCTTGTATTTATTTTCTGTAATCAGATCAAACACGTTTTTCTTTTCAGTCTCCATTTGTGTTTTTGAGATCACATCTCCTGTTTCTGCATGGGATAAGGTGTGAAAAATTTTATTTTAGAGGGAATGAGTTGATAGTCTCTACAATTGTATTCTAATGATTTAATATTTGTTTTATGCATTTTTGGGTCATTTAGGTATTCACAATGATGAATTATTGGATTTCAACAATAGTAAAAACTATTTTAAAATAGACAAAAACTCAAAGGCCCCTTTGTCACCACAAAACAACTGTGCATGTAGGAAAGTTCAATTTGTATTAGTTTTATTGGACTGCATGTATTCTACCATTTCTCAAATAACTTTATTCTTATATTCTAACCCTAGACTTGATGATATTCTGAGGTATGAATGGTGATGTTATTATTTTTTAAAGCTGTCCTATCTGTTCAATAATCTGTGCTTCTGTTCTGATGCCCCATTGGACAGCCCTGGCTAGAACTCAGTGGTATATTTTCCTGATCACTTTGATTTTTAGATGAAGATTTTTCAGTACCTGTTACTTTCCATATTTGTCTCTTACAGAGAAATCAAAGTAAGGGGGAAGCATAGCATGTCTCCCTTATTTCTTGTACATTTTGCACAGACACTTGTTCATATGTAAATATTTTACCTAAAGTTTTTTAACTGCAATGGTTGTGAGTGTTCAAATAGAACAGATACACAGTGATTGTCTGAGATGGGATTTTCTCCTTCCCACCTCGTGTCTTTAGTCAATGTTCTAGGACCACTTGTATATGCCCAGCTGCAGACTGGCAATGTTAGGGTCTAGTCTTTATCTTCTAGTGTTGAGAGTTTCAGGGTTTCCAACCATTTCAATATGTGGACCACGGTCTCACGTCTTCTGATATGGTGTGTTAAATCTTAGCGAGTCCTTTTAAGCACTCTGGTCGGAAAGGGCAGTTCCATCACACTGACACACTATTCTGACCTAATTCGGAGTGTGGCTACTTAATGTGCAAAGGACGTGAAAAAACATTATCTCATTAGAAAACCAAAATCACATTCCTATCTTAACAAAAATAGTTTAATCCTTGTATTATTGTATTAACATCATATTGGATGGAAACTTGACAGCCAAAGGGGGTTTCCTTCATCAGTTACAGTATTTGGTTCATAAAGTTTTTAATAACATCACAAGATGACAAGCAATATGACATGATTATTCTTTAGATCCCCACGGACCATTCCTAACATTCCTATCTTAGAAATATTGTTCCAGTATTCACTTTTTCAGTGTTATTGTTTTGGCAGCAAAAGTCTCTTCATACTGAACAGCAGGAGGGAGATTCCCCTCCTCCCTAATTTATGACAGAGTGATAAGGTGTCAAAACTGGCCCAGCCCCCCCCCCCCCTTTCCTCATCTGTGGGTGAGAGGGGTCTGGTCATTGTCAGACATTTGCCAAGCTGATCTGAGGCCTTGGATCCTCAGCAAGGAGAGTTATGACACTGCTAATTTGGTATCGTTATTTGGCTTGCTCCTCAAGAAATGCTACTTCTTTGAATATTTTTCTTCTTCTTTGGAATTTAATATGTTGCTTTTTCCTCCTCTATTCCTCCTCTATTCCTCCTCAGAAATCCACCTTTCTGTGTCCCTGTCCCAATATTCCTCTTCTCCCGACTTTGTTTGCACCCCGGTGGCATCCCAACATAACACCCTCACATAATCATCCTGCTCACCTCAGAAACGTGTCCTCTCTGGACACCAAGATTTTTAGAGCATGAGCAGTGGCCACACACAGAAAAAAGACCCCCAAACTCAACTCTGTTCTACTAGGAAAACCTTCAGCTCTCCGCTTCTGTCGTCTCTCTCGCAGAACAATCTTCATGCCTGACTCCAGCTGTCCGCCCAACTGTTTACCTAATGCCGATGGGAACTAATTTTGTGTAGCACAAAGTGTGATACCCCAAGAAATGCCGGCAGCCATTACAGAAGCCAAACGTGAGTTCTTCTTGGGGCGGCAGGTAGCCTCGTGGTTAGCGCTGCTGGATTGAATCCCCGAGCTGACAAGGTACAAATCTGTTGTTCTGCCCCTGATCAAGGCAGTTAACCCACTGTACTCTGGGCGCCAAAGATGTGGATGTTGATTAAGGCAGCACCCCACACCTCTCTGTTTCAGAGGGGTTGGGTTAAATGCGGAAAAAAACATTTCAGTTGAATACATTCAGTTGGACAACTGTCACATACTTTACAATAACTGGAACAAAGCGCAGCGTGATCTGAGTTCTACATCTTTTATTACAATGTGAAACTCAAAGCAAAACAAAACAATAAAGAACAAACAAACCCTGACGACAAATGCTGTGCTAACAGGCAACTAAACATAAACAATATCCCATAACCCAAAGGTGGAAAAAATGCTACTTAAGTATGATCCCCAATTAGAAACAACGATTACCAGCTGCCTCTAATTGGGAATCATACACAAACCCCAACATAGAAAATAAAACCTAGAATCCCACATAGAAAATATAAACTAGACTAAATTCCCCAGTCACGCCCTGACCTACTCTACCATAGAAAATACAGGCTTTCTATGGTCAGGACGTGACAACAACTGACTAGGTCTTCTTCTTCCTTTATGATGTATTGGTGATTTCACAATTTAATGTGCATTCCACCATCTACTATGCGGGATGTAAATAGGATTCCCCCCAAAAACTGCATTTTTCTGTTAAAATAAATAAAACAGATCTGATCCCTACACAGGCTCAAGGGGAACCTGGAACCTGGTCTTCTGGCGCCAGTGCCCCTTGCAAGTCTTCCAATGTAAAATCCTTGATTCCCAAAAACGTTCCTGCTGCAGCCACAATAATGTCTAGTTTCTTCAACTTCTTTGAGACTTGTGCTGTACAGTATATATAACTGTGGCAATGAACGCAACAAAATCCACCTTTTTAACACACAGGCCAAATGTGAGTTGGCTTGGGGGTGTGATTTAATGTGGGTATTTTGTGGGTGTGTCCTTGCCTCCACCAAGACACACCCATCTGTCAGAACCTTGCCCACACAGCTTTTCCCACAGCTGGAGTCTGGGAAAAGCCTATCCAGTCATCTCCATCTGTACAAATAGGCCGAGTCATCAGTGACACATGGAATGAAAAGGGTGTTGCAAATACTGGACATTTCTGCTGCACTGTATTCTTAGTAATCACCTTCAGTCCCACATTGTGGATGTGTTAAGTGCCAGGTCTCTCTCCATTCAGAGACGTCAGTATCAAGCCTGTCTGCCGGTCAGGACTCCATCACTACATCTTGCTAGTCTCCAAGTGGTGGCTCCATTGATGCATCTGTGAAATCATTCTGTACACAGTCACTGTTCTATTACCAATGGCAGTTCAGATTAGTGATATCTGACAAACAAACATATACAAAGTCAGAACCTTTGTACTTTAGCAATAGCTGGTGGTGAAAGGAAGAGGTCAAGCCAAAGAACGTTCCCGTTGTTACCTATTTAGATAGACGTGCTCTTGAAGGGCCATGATGGTTAAAAGTTAACAACGGTTGAAATAAAGAAGAGGCTCAGTCCCAGAGGACCAGAGGTCAGGTTCATATGAGTTTTTACAGTTTGAATGAATAAGTCAAAGATCATGTAGCAGCTGACCTCCATCTCCATGAAGAGGAAGAACACCTATCCCTTATTTACAACAACTTATTTCTCCTATTTACATTCATGATTTTCATTGTTCCAAAGTGGGTTAACTTTGACTTTAGGGTCGTTGAGTATTTGGGTCAAGTGGAGTAGTGTGCTCCACCCTGGAAATGCTATAATAAGACCATGGTTTGGCATTGGAATGGGTTCATAACCGCAACTGAACCTATGAAGTCTTGACTGGGATTAATAGCTTGTTGCCCTCTTTAATGTGTCTCATTCAGACTAGCCCACTGCCGCAGGCCACACACATGCACGCGTGCATGCACAAACACACACACTCAGTGGCGACCGTCATTCAGGGCAGGTGGGGCAGAGCCTGTTTGGGCTTGCCTGTTTTGCATATTATTTTGGCATTAATACACGTCCCATATCAGTTTGTAACAATGTCAAAAATTATATATTTCATTGAGTTAATAAAGCCACATACAAACATGGTCTCCTTTTTGTTTTCTTGAGTAAGGCAGCTCCAAAATGGTGGTAGGGGCAAGTCAGCAGAAAATATGGAGCATTGCGCCGTGATTGGCTAAGTGTTCTGTCACTCATGGGGACTTTACGTCACTGCCAAGTGTAAGAGGAGACATCGTCAATCTTCCAGAGGCCCATCCTCAGTAGAACACACACAGATGAGCATTCTAACAACACCTTATTATGTTGCATAAAACAACCATTTGATGCAATAACAGCATTATAACATAATCTTGTCATTTCTGTTCTGACATTCCCCTATTTTGAGAGTCCTCTCAACTTAAAAGAAAATTACACGATTTAAAAACATTCATTCACATGTACAAAATGCATACATTTTTCATAAACTAAGAAGCATAAAAGCAATAACTTATTGTATGGATTCATGCATAGGCTGCTATAGCACTGGCTCAGCCTCGTCCCAAGAAACTTTGCACGGCCTCCCATTTCAACCTCTAGCATTCTAGCAATTTGACTGGGGAGGTCATGATACACAGTCACCTGCACAAATCCATGAAGAAAAACAAAAGATGCACACAGTTCATGAGATTCAAAGCTATATCCTCATAGACAGTGCATGCAACAATGGAGTTTAACTTCTCTAGGGTAGGGGGCAGCATTTGGAATTTTGGATGAAAACCATGCCCAAATTAAACTGCCTTCTACTCAGGCCCAGAAGATGGGATATGCATATAATTGGTAGATTTGTATAGACAACACTCTAAAGTTTCCAAAACTGTTAAAATAATGTCGGTGAGTATAACAGATCTCATTTGGCTGGCGAAAACCTGAGAAAAATCCATTCAGGAAGTAGGGTTTTTGTTGTTTTTGTAGTTTTCTATTCAATGCCATTACAGGATCCATTAACTTAGGACACAAATTGCAGTTCCTATGCCTTCCACTAGATGTTAACAGTCTTTAGAAATTGTGTCAGGCTTGTATTCTGAAAAATGAGGGAGTAAGAGCAGTCTGAATGAGTGGACCCTGCCGTGTCACAGAGCTTTTTCATGCTCGCGACCGAGAGAGTGCCTTTCTTTTTTACCTTTTATATTGACAACGTTATTGTCCGGTTTAAATATTATCGATTATTTCGGCTAAAAATGGATATAAAGAGAGACTTTATCGAACAAAAGGAACATTTATTGAATAAATGAATGTCTTCTGAGTTCAAACATATGAAGATCATGTGTCAATTAATCAATTATGTGATTAATTGTATCTCTATTTCTGACTTGTGTAACTCTTCTACTTGGCTGGTTACTGTTTGTAATGATTTGTCTTCAGGGCTATGTTCTCAAATAATTGTAAGTTATGCTTTCGCCGTAAAGCATTTTTGAAATCTGACACCATGGTTGAATTCACAAGAAGTTAATCTTTAAACCAATGTAAAATAGTTGTATTTTTTTAATGAGTATTTCTGTAATTTTTACAATGAGTATTTCTCTAGCGTCCCATATACCCTAGAGAGGTTAATAAAATAAGTTTTAGCTATCTATCACACTCCAATGGATCAGCATGGTGGAAATAACTATTTCCACCCCAGAAACTAAAATTAGGACATCTTGTTGGACAAATCCAGGTAGTGACTCCTGGTTTAAGTTAAATGTATTCCTTGGTGCCTAATGAACATGACCCAAGACAAGCATCATGATTCCACTACTTATAAGGCAACTCCTATAGTCTCTATGTGCCATTAACACCATACCTGCTATAGTTCCTGAGCATTATCACTATCATCAAAAACATAATTTGGTAATGGAAATGAGATTAGGATTAGTTTCACTCTCCCCAATCACCAATCAATCCATCAGTTTTAAAAATCATTCAGTTTCCAAATCATAATCAAAACCCAATTAATTATCCAACCCAAATTTACAATGACATTGCTCAGTTCAGTTTAAATCGGTCCTATCACTCAAAGTCAAAAACACATCAACATTGGCAGAATGTACATTTATGTTAACATCCAGTATAATTATCCTATAATTCTACTATTAATTTTCTTTTCACGATTATAATACAGATCAGTATCTTAATGCATCTTAATCTAAATTACAATAATTTTGTATAGTGTGTAGACCTCTACAATCAACCCGATACCCCAAAATAAACAATTTTAGACTAAATCAATTTTGGGCATACTGTCAACATCATTGCAGAGCCACAGGATCAGGAAGTTAGAACTATATCCCATCGGGAGAAATCCCAACAATCCAGCAGACCTAATCTGGTGAGATTTGTATCAAAACAGAACAGAACAAACAACACAACAATACACACCTTCACATATCACTCAATACACTCCTACATATCATTCAAGGTGTGTAAACTTCAATCCAAAACCTCAGAGGACTGTTACCTCCCCCATTTTTACACATGACTCCCAATCCGAGTCATGTGTAAACAAAAACAACACTACTACTGGTCAGAAAATAAAACAAAATCATTTAAACAACAAAATCGATTTAGAATCACTACCCTTAAGAACGTCACAAAGAAAATAATTGTACCCATACGGTCATAGTAAAATAAACTTAAGACAGCCTACGCTTAGTTAAAGGCAATGACCTCTCCATCTTCCCGTTGGTTCAAATCACAAATATGGCTTAGAACTATAAACTTCATCATAATTAGCAATATTACAAATTACCTTCAAATTACCTTTCCAGTGAGGGTGATCAAACCACACTGGAAAGTCAGGTCAATACTGAAACAAAATAATAGAAATACAAATTAGAAATGTCTATATTACACTTAAACTAAATAAAAACGAGTAAATCAGGTCTGAAAACGAATTGAAACTTTATTGAATGTCGAATACAAATCATTAAAACTAATATAAAAACACAAAACTATAATAACCTTGGCACGCTCGCACACACACCCAGGTCGAGTGGGGAAAGGACCTCTCATCTGTGTAAACCAATAAATGAAAAGCCAATCACCATTTACACAGCCACCTTTCATACCCATGCACACACAGACGCGGGCACGCACAAACACAATGCAAATCTACACTCTTGGATACTTTATTGCAGACCTACAAAGTATTCAGACCCTTTGACTTTTACCACATTTTGTTACATTACAGCCTTATTCTAAAATTGATTAAATTGTTTTTTCCCCCTCATCAATCTACACACAATACCTCATAATAACAAAGCAAAAACACGTTTTTGAATACTTTACATAAGTATTCAGAACCTTTACTCAGTACTTTGTTGAAACACCTTTGGCAGTGATTACAGCCTCAAGTCTTCTTGGGTATGACAATACAAGCTTGGCACACCTGTATTTGGGGAGTTTCTTCCATTCTTCTCTGCTGTTCCTCTGAAAATCTGTCAGGTTGGATGGGGAGCATCGTTGGTGCACAGCTATTTTCAGGTCTCTCCAGAGATGTTCGATCAGGTTCAAGTCTGGGCTCTGGCTGGGCCACGCAAGGACATTCAGAAACTTGTCCCGAAGCCACTTCTGCGTTGTCTTGGCTGTGTGCTTAGGGTCATTGTCCTGTTAGAAGATTAACCTTCGCCCCAGTATGAGGTCCTAAGTGCTCTGGAGCAGGTTTTCAAGGATCTCTCTGTACTTTGCACCGTTCATTTTACCCTCAATCCTGACTAGTCTCCCAGTCCCTGCCATTGAAAAACATCCCCTCGGCATGATGCTGCCACCACCATGCTTCACCGGAGGGATGGTGCCAGGATTCCTCCAGATTTGACATTTAGGCCATAGAGTTCAATCTTTGTTTCATCAGACCAAAGAATTTAGTTTCTCATGATATGAGAATCCTTTTGATGCCTTTTGGCAAACTCCAAGCGGGCTGTCGAGTGGGATTCGTCTGGCCACTCTAAAGGCCTGGTTGGTGGAGTGCTGCAGAGATGGTTGTCCTTCTGGAAGGTTCTCCCATCTCCACAGAGGAACTCTGGAGTTCTGGCAAAGTGACCATCGGGCTCTTGGTCACCTCCCTGACCAATGCCATTCTCCCCAGATTGTTCAGTTTGGCTGGGCAGTCAGCGCTAGGAAGAGTCTTGTTGGTTCCAAACTTCTTCCATTTAAGAATGATCGAGGCCACTGTGTTGTTGGGGACCTTCAATGCTGCAGAAATGTTTTGGTACCCTTCCCCAGATCTATGGACAATTCCTTTGACCTCATGGCTATCAACTCATGCACTGTCAACTGTGGGACCTTATATAGACATGTGTGTGCCTTTTGAAATCATGTCCAGTCAATTGAATTTACCCAATGTGGACTCCAATCAAGTTGTAGAACCATCTCAAGGATGATTAACATCTCTGGGATCGTTCGGGGCCCTAGCGTCCCACCTCGCCAACAGCCAGTGAAATTGCAGGGTGCCAAATTCAAAACAACAGAAATTAAAATTCCTGAACCATACAAGTATTTTACACCATTTTAAAGATACACTTCTCGTTAATCCAATTACAGTGTCCGATATCAAAAAGGCTTTTCGGCAAAAGCAGAACATATCATTATGTTAGGTCAGCAACTAGTCACAGAAAGCATTCAGCCATTTTCCGACAAAAGAGAGGAGTCACAAAAATCAGAAATATAGATCAAATTATTCACTAACCTTTGACGATCTTCATCAGATGACACTCCCAGGACTCAATATTACACAATACATGTATGTTTTGTTCAATCAAGTTCATATTTATATTCAAAAACCTCAGTTTACATTGGCGCCATGTTCAGAAATGCCTCCAAAATATCCGGAGAAATTGCAGAGAGCCACATCAAATAACAGAAATAATCATCATAAACTTTGATGAAAGACACATGTCTACTGACAAATCAATTTCAATCCTTGTCATATGAAGAGAAATTATAGATAAAACATATCGGTGCTCATCGGCCATTGGACATTAACATTACACAACAAGTTTGAAATTGAAAATTCAACAGTGGGTGGTTTGGAAGGAATCAGTAGCTAACTGCAAGCTTTGCAAAGCAATTACTATTTTGCTTCCCCTGCTATTCGGTAGAGAGGGTGTGTAGTCCAAGTCTGGGTTTAAGGGTCTCTTTCACAAGCTAAAAAGGATAAACATTCTCACGCACCACTATAGGCCAGAAAAGGTTGAATACATTGGCCATGCTGTCAATCCAGCATGACTTCTGTCGCGTTCAAAACAACCAGAAACCCGGAACTTGGAAATCTCAGACTTCAGTGAGTTCAAGACAACTGGGAACTCAGAGAAAAACTAACTCCGACTGGGAAACTATGTTTTGAACATTCAACTCGGAATTCCAAGTCAGGAAATTGGGCCTCTTTCTAGAGCTCCGGCCTGAAGATCACTGACGTCATGATTCAAGCTTGTTTTTTTCCCGACTTCACAGTTGTCTTGAAAGCACCATAAATCCAGAAAATACCAGACTTTGATGACAAAGTTTCATGACAAAATTTGCCCACAAGACGGACCGCTGAGCCACCTTCCTGTTCAAGTGAGCACAGCACAACGATGAGTCCAACAATGGCTTGTATGCTGCTGCATAATTTAAGTAATATGCCAGGGAGATACAGTGGTTAGAACAAGTATTTAATACACTGCCGATTTTGCAGGTTTTCCTGCTTACAAAGCATGTAGAGATCTGTGATGCAATAAAATGCAAATTAATTACTTAAAAATCATACAATGTGATTTTCTGGATTTTTGTTTTAAGATTCCGTCTCTCACAGTTGAAGTGTACCCATGATAAAAATGACAGACCCCTACATGCTTTGTAGGTAGGAAAACCTGCAAAATCGGCAGTGTATCAAATACTTGTTCTCCCCACTGTATGTATACTGTAGCTAAGAAAGTAATATTAAGTGTATGTTGTGTAGTAAGTTGTTAGTATCCCATGTGCGTCACCCTAATAATTTGGTCCCTTGCCCCCTGTTCTGACTTGGTGGTGCACATTAAGCCTATAGCCTGTTTTAGAGAAATGTCATCATTAAATATTGTAAGAGTTTTCATTGTCTACTTATATCCCCCCTTTTTTTCACGCGGTTCTGACTTGGTGTATACGGAGAATACTGTCAGAACGGCTCATGTTCTGAATTCTGTCGCTGTACATTTCAAAAGTGATGAACAAATAGTTGTATCGAATATGTCCGTCTTAGCTCGCTCATTAATGTCTTAATCGAAATTACGGATTGCCTTTTATAGACTCATTGTTACCATAAGCCATATCTTGTACATCTCAATTGTCAGGAGAAACCACATTTATTTAAACAACTTCTTCGGGATAGGGGGCAGCATTTTCACTTTTGGATAAATAGCGTGCCCAATTCCAACTGCCTGCTACTCATCCCCAGAATATAAGATATGCATATTATTAGTAGATTTGGATAGAAAACACTCTGAAGTTTCTAAAACTGTTTGAATCCTGTCTGTGAGTATAACAACTTATTTAGCAGGCGAAACCCAGAGGACAAACATTCAGATTTTGTTTCTAGGTCACTGTCTTTTCAATAGGTTTTCATGGGGAATCCGACTTTCCTGCAGATCCTACCGCTTCCACTGGAAGTAGCACAGCTCAGAATGCGTGTCACTTCATGTGGACTGTTTGTTAGAGGCGCGTGGCCAGAAAAGTAGCGTCAGTTTGTATTCCTCCTGTTTTGAACACAGATCATCCCATCTTCAATTTGATCGATTATTAACGTTTAAAAATAACTAAAGTTGTATTACAAAAGGTGTTTGAAATGTTTTGGCAAAGTTTACAGGTAACTTTTGAGATATTTTGTAGTGACGTTGCGCAAGTTGGAAGCTGTGTTTTTCTGGATCAAATGCGCCAAATAAATCTGAATATATACCGACGGAATTAATCGAACAAACTGACCATTTGTGATGTTTATGGGACATATTGGAGTGCCAACAAAAGAATCTCATCAAAGGTAAGGCATGAATTATATTTTTATTTCTGCTTCATGTGTCGTGCCTGCAGGGTTGAAATATGCTACTCTCTTTGTTTACTGTTGTGCTATCATCAGATAATAGCATCTTATGCTTTCGCCGAAAGCCTTTTTGAAATCTGACATGTTGGCTGGATTCACAATGAGTGTAGCTTTAATTTGGTATCTTACATGTGTAATTTAATGAAAGTATGATTTTTATAGTATTTTATTTGAATTTGGCGGTCTGCATTTTCCCTGGCTATTGGCCAGGTGGGACGATTAAGTCAGCCATATCAGTTGTGTTTTTTTTAAAGGCAGTAAATGAGGCTAAATGAACGGTTTTGCTGTCAGACAAGGCTCCACTGATAGCCAGGTGTAGCAGTGGTGAGGTTTCACTACATGGTGCTGAAAAGAAAGCTCTGCTGTTGGGACAGCTAACAGTTTATGGGCACCGTTTGTCACTGTTATAGTGCAATTAATGTGTTGTGTTTAGGCTTTACTGGCATGCATCTAAAAAATTTTTTTGAGTTTGCCCCACCAAGATTTACATGGTAAAATCACCACTGTACATGGCTAAGTTTGTCTGACAGCTATGGAGACTCATCAGCCAAATGCAGTCATACCTACAGTACAGCAGGCACATAACCAGATAGGTTGACATGAATCTCCATCATGTTAATCAAATATCATTACACTTACACAGTTAATGCTAGTACGTGTGCAGGCAGATGACTATTTATACTACTCACTTTGCTTCCAATCTAGTATTCATGTAAAACACTAGTCTGTATGCCTGTATTGAACCTGACAAATGGGAATGGAATTTAATGAAAATAGAGGCCAGAGCAGATCTCAGACAAAAAATACGCTCCACCGCAGGCCACATTAGCCCTGGATGAAGGCTTCTAAACCATTCACTGCGCTCTGACAGGTCCAGATAAGGCCATATTGGGAAGGGTAGATGCAGGAAGTCAGTTATTCAACAAGGCATTTTAGTGCAATCCAGTGATACTGTACTTTGCAGAGATAGGCCTAATAACAGATACTCACACAATCACGTTCTGATCAAAGGTTTGCACAATCTGATCGATAGTTTGGTATGTGATGGGTAAACCAATGTCTGAAACATGTTGTTTGCATAAATACAGAGTTTTACAGGTTGATGTGAACCCATCTGGTCTCTGCTCCATCACTCTCTCCACCATTGCATTTCTCAACCCTTCAGATCACCAGAGGTACATTAGACTGGGATGTGGACCGGACTGGACTTAGGGCTCTATTCAATCCATACAGCGGAAGTTCAGCGTTACAGCATGACTTAAATTTAAAGGCAATGTTCCTACGTTAGCGTAGACTGCATTCATGGTAAATGCTGCATTGGCTCAATCAGAAATTGCCTTTAAATATCTATTGCGCAATCTGTAGGGTTTCAGCAATACAGGTTGAATAGAGCCCTTACACTCTACTCTGAGTAGTAACATCAAATTGATTCTCCTGCTTTGATCTCATTCATGACCTGATCTTTAAATAGCAGGAGTGCTCCGCTGTGTCAGCACAACAGACCCGGTAAACAAGTCCCTCCCATGGTGCTGCTCGCACCGAAGCAGCCCCATCAGCACTAAATTGTAAACAGCAAATTATCCGGGCACCATCAAAACCCGTCAGAGTCATTCTCAGATTGGATTGTTCCCACTGCCAGCCCAAGAGACTAGGGCCTTTATTGACAGGAAATGAAAAGAGCTGGGCTGAATGCATTTGAAAACGAGAACTTTATTTACAATACATAAGAGGCTGGCTGCTGGCCAACTGCTAGGCTCTTGCTTAGTATACACCATTTTTCAACAAGTCACTTCAACTTGGCTTTTCTTTCTCTTTATCAAGCAATGCAGAGCCACAAGAACTGCTTGTCAATACACTGAGCATACAAAACATGAAGAACACCAGCTCTTTCCATGACATTGACTGACCAGGTGAATCTAGGTAAAAGCGATGATCCCTTATTGATGTCACTTGTTAAATCCACTTCAATTGGTGAAATTTTTAAGCCTTGAGATAATTGAGACATATATCGTGTATGTGTGCCATTCAGAGTGTGAATGGGCAAGACAAAATATTTAAGTGCCTTTGAATGGGATATGATAGTAGGTGCCAGGCGTATCTGTTTGTGTCAGAAACTGCAACGCTACTGGGCCTAACACTTTCCCATGTGTATCAAGAATGGGGTGTTCTTAACGTTTGGTATATATTGAAGTAGCATAACCCTTGAAGAAACACTAAAGTAACTCTCCTTTTTCATCATCATCATCTGCAACTCCTCCAACTATTGATTTTTTTCACAACTGCCACCAGTTTGATGCCAAAACAATGACATAATATATATAAAAAAAGGTTATAAAATAAAGTATATTCCATACTGAAACCCTCAACTGTAACACGAACGGCATTCACTAAATTGATGGCTTACGTTTAGGATAATGTTTTACAGTTTTGTCATTACATTTTATATTTAAAAATAATCTTATTCAATGATTTCATATATTTTACATGTGATAAGAACACAAAGAGGATCACCTGTGACATTCTGAAGCATATTTTATGATCGGTTACATAAAATCCTTGAAAGATATCAAATTTCTGGTAGTTTACTGGAAAACTTAGGAAGTTTCCAGTAATATCCTTTTGCAACCCTAGATGTGAGTCACCATGCACTGCAAATAAAAGTATTCTGTATTATATAGAAGGATTCCTTATTATATAGAAGGCTTGAATATTTAATCTCCTTAATGCCAGGCTTCCTTCTCAAGTGTAGAGATTAACTGTGGAATCAAAGCACACCTCATTATCAGCCACAGTATGGTAGCATGCCCCCAAAGCCTATCAGCACAGCTCTCTCTCTCTCTCTCTAGTAACAAGAGTTGGGTCTGAGTGAACATGGGTCTAAACCCCCCCCCCCCTTTTTTAAACAACCCTTTTTTAAAGAATATAATATAACATCCCTCTGTAGGTTCTGCTCTGTCCATCCTCTCAGGTCTCTGAAGTACCCATATACAGTAGATCTGATCTTTTCACTGTAGGCTGCATCCTTTTAGCCCATATCTCTCCCCCCTTTCTCTCCCCTCTCTCTGGGTGTCTTATTAAAGGCGCTCTATATAATGAGATTTAGGTCCTGGGGATTAATGGTGTGGCTAATTGATAGACACAGCTGGGGAGGATTAAAACCCTTCCATTCCCCCGCTGCTTTTTGGGGCCTCAGCTGATTAATTGAAATCACAGGGATGGACACAAATATACGTTGTTACCCTGCAGAGTATTCCTTCCACTCTTTGCTTTGCAATGTACAGAATGCTAGAACCGTGAGGGAGAAGGGCCCTTCACGTTCACATTAAAACAAAGAGGTCATCACCTTTAGTTAATCAATCAACTTCAAGGAAAAGGTCGTCACTGTGTCTATTCCTTCTCCTTGCCCTCCAACACAGAGAAAAGATTGAGGTCTGGATTCAATCCATATCGCGGGAGATCCTTGCTAAAATGTTAAGGTAATTCCCGATTGATCAGTCATATGTAGTTAACGGATTTACTAACGGAGGAAGCTATTTCTGATTTCATACTTCTGGCAGAAGCAATCGGGCCTGAATGTTACGGGCATGGGTAGGGTTCAGGCTTAAAATTCATGCCGATGCAGAGCTCAAGAAGGTTAGAGTGAAGCCCACTGATGGTTGAACATGAACTAGGTAGTAGTAAGTAAGTTGCAACATTTTTAAAACATGTCTCATTTATTTTCTTAAGCACATATCCAGTATCTAGATGAATGAAGAAAATGATTCAGATACACTTAATAATGGAACAACTATCAGCAGACATGGCTGTTTAACCCTTTCACAGTCCCAAGTCCAGAGGCAGACAGAAAGGCGTTCGTCAAAGACACAAGAGAAGAGGGAGGGCTGCATTTGACATATAAAAAAACAGGATTATAACAAAGCTGTCTTAATTCTTAAAAAACAACCCCCCAAAAAATAAAAAAATAGAAAACTGAAACTGAAACAAACGTACAGCATCTTGACAAAGTTGAGAAAAGAAACACACGCACACATTGAAAATAGCTGTTCCACAACGTCTTTCAGCCTATTGAAGAGCTAGCTAGAGCAGCAACTTTTTTTGAAATGAATACTTCAAAAATAGGTATCGTACAGCATGTTCTTTTTTGAATGTCTTTTTACAGAGTATATTCACATTCTCACCACATAAGAATAAGTGCGTTAAGTAAAACATAAAAATAAAATAATTCATGCATCTCTCAATAGTTTTGTTGACCTAAAAATGGGAATGTTCAAGGCCAGAAAAATCCTTCTAATGCTTCTTTATCAGTGCATTCTTTCCAAGCCATTTCAAGCCTTACTGTGTTATACTATCTCACTATTCAGATCATGCCTACATAAGCTTTACAGTGTGGAAAGCAACACAAAACCGTACAGGGCAGGCAAGCATCTGAGCGTATAGGCTCCTGGACTCATGAGTTCACAGAGGAAAGGCAGGCATTCTCTGTTTGTTAGAAACCCCCCTCAGTTTTAAAAACAGACACACATACACACATCCAATGTCAGTGTTGTGTTGATGGTTGGGTAAGTCTTCGATCAGCCCAGTGATGTATCAGGTATCACTGACAAAGGGTTGCTTTAGTAATACTTCTCCAAAACGCTCCAAAAGGAGTATAACTGATCTTAACCTACAGCCAGCCCTCGTTGTGTGGTTCTCTCGTCTGTGTTGCTGCTGGGTACAGCAGTTCTTGTGACATCAGAGAGCAGAGGAGAGGGACTCATATGAAGGTTGGGGGGGGGCGGAGGTTACAAGGGAGTGTGCCGCTCGAAACTTCTCCAATGGCAACCAACCCTGAGATAGCAGGAGTCCGATACAAAACACACCACAAAAGGCACTTTATAAAATGACAGTGCTTCTGTTCTAAGGAAATTCAAGTTGAGAGAGAGAAAGAGTGTCTTTTTGTACATTGTGTTCAGCGTTAAACCAAAAGGAGATGAGTTTGTCATGTTCCTTTTCATCATCCAAGCCAAACGAGCGTCAGCACTCCTGTCTCTCAGAAGTGTCTCGCATCCCCAGATAGCTCGACGTCCAGTAGAGTGAGAAACAAAACACACTAAAAACTTGCCACTAAAAAAGCCAGAATAGAGTAGCAGCAGAACCTGGTGAGGTCACAGGCCGTCTTCTAGAACACTCTCTTAGGTTCCGTCCTCTCCTCACTGGTCTACTATGGGAACATCTCATGTGGTACTGCTTGGGCCCTGCCTGTGGTTTCGAGGAGCATCTGACCCCAATCCCTCCCCCCGGACCCCCTCCGTACCCACCCACACCCCTCTCTCAGTCGTCCTCTCCCCCGCCGTAGAGGTCTGCCAGCTTCTTGAAGCGGGGGCCCCAGTCGTTGAGGTAGTCGTAGTCCTGGTCTCCTGAGCTAGAGGAGTTGAGGGAGCTGACAGAGCCGGCCGTGGAGCCACTGCCCTCATAGTCAAACACCAGCAGGGAGTCATAGGGCGGGGCCGTGGGGTCGTTGTCCGCCGCCCTCAGACCCTGAGAGAGAGAGAGAGAGAGAGAGAGAGAGAGAGAGAGAGAGACAGAGAGGCTTAGTTAACACTGAGGAGAGGAAGGCAATAGTGATTATACTGATGGCATGCTTGTTGCTAAGTTTGGTATGAACTGTGGTGCTACTGTGATTGTTATGAACTGTGGTGCTACTGTGATTGTTATGAACTGTGGTGTTACTGTGGTTGGTATGCTCTGTGGTGTTACTGTGGTTGTTATGAACTGTGGTGTTACTGTGGTTGTTATGAACTGTGGTGCTACTGTGATTGTTATGAACTGTGGTGCTACTGTGATTGTTATGAACTGTGGTGTTACTGTGAATGTTATGAACTGTGGTGTTACTGTGGTTGTTATGAACTGTGCTGTTATGAACTATGCTGTTACTGTGATTGCTCCTTGGTATAGAAACTCAAACATTAGAACACTTAAATAGTCTTTTGAGATAAATTACTTCTGATGTCTAATAGTTAACATACGTCGTTTATGAAGTCTCCGATGTCTCCAGGGTGGGGCAGGCTGGGTCTGACAGGGTACTGGGACTCAGCGATGATGGGCCTCTCGTCCACCCTGCGCACCCCCACTGGTTTACTGATTATGTGCTCCACAGACTCAGGCTGCTGCAGCTGGCTCAGGTCATAGTCCTGCAACACAGAGCAAGGAAGGAGACTCAGTGGGACTGTAAGAATGACTGAGGAAGTGTCTGAGTGCAATCACAGTTATTAAATATGCCATCTTCATCATCATCATCGTTGTCATCGTCATCATCATCACCGCCATCATCTCTATGGCTGTGTTGTTAGATGAAGCCTTGCTCTGCATGCGTAATGTGTATAACACTGACCTGGTCCTCCTCTCCTCCTCCCTCCTCGTCGTACTTCAGAATGTTGTCTCTGACGTCGTCCTCTGGGTCGATCAGCAGGGGCTTGGCCTGACGCTCCTTCTCCCTGCGCTTCATCCACATCACAAACACTAGCACAAGGACTGCAACATACAACACACACCACAATACAACACAGACAGAGGAGTGAACAGGGATATATCAGAGGTGGTGTGTGTAATGTACATGATGCGCATGTAATGTACATGATATACAGTACCTAGTAGTATGATTATACAGAACAATGACTCCTACAGCACAGGTGTGTGTGTGTGTGTGTGTGTGTGTGTGTGTGTGTGTGTGTGCGCGTGCGTGCGTTTATAAGTGTGTATTATACTCACTAAGCAGTATGATGATACAGATGAGTATGGCTATGATGGCCCCGGTCCCCAGTCCGGCAGCAGCCACAGCTCCGGTGGTAGTACAGTCTCCGTTGTCATCACACGGACACACCTTGACCTTTATAATGGACCTGTTAGAGAGGGGCGGGTTACCGGAGTCCGACACGATGATGGGAACATCATACACCTCTGCATCCAGGTAGGGAATCCTCAGTCTCAACTGGGCATAGTCACCTGCACATAGTCACACAGACACAATGTCCAGTCACTGCTAGAAGTATATAGCAGTGGTGTAGAAATAAACAGTTGACCACTCCAGAGTTTTACTGTAGTCATCTGTGGCCATGTGAGCAGTACTGGCAGAGATACAGTACATGCAAATACATACAGAATAATACACAGGTAGTCACTGTAGCGAAATAAACACGCAGGCAGGCACACATCGGCACAATATGTCCAATCATATTTCCAACTAAAACAACAGTATATTTCCAACGAAATACTTCCAACTAAAACAACAGTATCGGACTGCCAACAGAAAGGGGGTTATACATCAACATGCACAGATGACATATTGTCTATCAGGGCAGGGAGATGAATGGATGTGATCTGTCACAAAGCACACAAGTCATACGTCAACATGAGACAGAGCCATTTACTCTCTAGGAGAATAGTGACATATAAGACCTCCTTTATACCACAGGCCATCAGCCTGAGACCACACCATGTCATCTGTCACACAGAAGCAAACACACAGGGAGCCAGCATCCACACACACACACATCAGACAAGATTTAGACAATATAAATCAACAGCATTTACATTTGAACATTTCAGTCATTTAGCAGATGCTCTTTTCGAGAGTGACTTACAGTTAGTGCATTCATCTTAAGATAGATAGGTGGGACAACCACATATGATGAGGCTCCCGAGTGGCACAGCGGTCTAAGGCACTGCATCTCAGTGCTAGAGGCGTCACTACAGACACCCTGGTTCGATTTCAGGCTGTATCACAACATGCCTTGATTGGGAGTCCCAAAGGGCGGGGCACAATTAGCCCAGCGTCGTCCGGGTTTGGCTGGTGTAGGCTGTCATTGTAAACAAGAATTTGTTCTTAACTGACTTGCCTAGTTAAATAAAGGTTAAAAAAAAATGACACTACCGTTCAAAGTTTGGGGTCATTTAGAAATGTCCTTGTTTTTGAAAGAAAAGCTACATTTTTTGTCCATTAAAATAACATAAAATTTATCAGAAATACAGTGCAGACATTGTTAATGTTGTGACTGACTATTGTAGCTGGAAAGGGATGATTTTTATGGAATATCTACATAGTCGTACAGAGGCCCATTATCAGCAACCATCACTCCTGTGTACCAATGGCATGTTGTGTTAGCTAATCCAAGTTTATCATTTTAAAAGGCTAATTGATCATTAGAAAACCCTTTTGTAATTATGTTAGCACAGATGAAAACTGTCATTCTGATTAAAGAAGCAATAAAACTGGACTTCTTTAGACTAGTTGAGTATCTGGAGCATCAGCATTTGTGGATTTGATTACAGGCTAAAAATGGCCAGAAACAGGACTTTCTTCTGAAACTCGTCACTCTTTTCTTGTTCTGAGAAATTAAGACTGGCAGCTTCATTAAATAGTACCTGCAAAACACCAGTCTCAACGTCAACAGTGAAGAGGCGACTCCGGGATGCTGGCCTTCTTGGCAGAATTGCAAAGAAAAAGCCATATCTCAGACTGGGCAATAAAAATAAAAGATTAAGATGGGAAAAAGAACACAGACACTGGACAGAGGAACTCTGCCTAGAAGGCCAGCATCCCGAAGTCGCCTCTTCACTGTTGACGTTGAGACTGGTGTTTTGGGGGTACTATTTAATGAAGCTGCCAGTTGAGGACTTGTGAGGCGTCTGTTTCTCAAACTAGACACTCTAATGTATTTGTCCTCTTGCCTAGTTGTACACCGGGGCCTCCCACTCCTCTTTCTATTCTGGTTAGAGTCAGTTTGCGCTGTTCTGTGAAGGGAGTAGTACACAGCGTTGTACGAGATCTTCAGTTTCTTGGCAATTTCTCACATGAAATAGCCTTCATTTCTCAGGACAAGAATAGACTGACGAGTTTCAGAAGAAATTTCTGTAATCGAACCCACAAATGATCAAGCTCCAGATACTCTACTAGTTTAAAGAAGACCAGTTTTATTGCTTCTTTAATCAGTACAACAGTTTTCAGCTGTGCTAATATAATTGCAAGTAGAGAAGTTGGACTACAGAATTTGAACAATGACACACTACACCTCTAGCGGAGATCCCATGTCTTACCGCTGATCCGGGAGATGGTCCAGTTGCGTCGGATGCTGGGGGGGTAGGAGGGCAGCTCAAACACAAATGGCCCCACATGGGGGTCAGCGTCGGCATCGGAGGCTGTGATGTTGACCTTGGAGCGGGGATTGGCTCGTTCACACAACTGGGCCTCCTTGGGCATCATCACCGGAGCATTGTCATTCACATCTATCAGATGGATCTGCAGAGTACCTGTTCCACTGGCCGGGGGAGAACCTGACAAGGGGGTGCGAGGGGAGAGAGAGAGGGGGGAGAGATGGGAGGAGATAAAGAAGAAGGATAGAAAGGAAGAGAGAGACAAACGTAATCAATTTGAGGACGACAGAAACTTCATGCATATACACAGCACAGCCGCAGGAAGTAGGGGTGCCCACCCCAAAACATCTTCCCGCTGCCATATAATATACAGTGTCTAAAAATCACTTGTCGTCAATTGAATTTCATTTGGAGGGGAGAAATAGAATGAAAATAGAAGAGAGCAAAGGGACAAAGGGAGGGGAGATGAGGAAGAAACAGAGAAAGAGAAAAACGAGGGAGCTGAGAGAATATTGAGAGAGGGTTTGAGAGTGATGGAAGAATACAGCATGCATTTGTTCTAAAAGCTCCCAGTGATGACAGCCATAATAAATGAAACCGCACATAAATATTTCACTCTGCGTGAGTCGGGAGCTCAGCACTCTCAGAGGACACATGAAACGACTCTACTGGAAAGCACCACATATCTCCCTTACACAGGGGCTGTTGTTAAAATGCACTGAGGCGAAACACACCCTAACCTACAATATACTATGACAACAAACACACCATAATCTACAATATAGCGTGACAACAAACACACCCTAACCTACAGTCTATGAGAAAAGACTACTATAACTTTATATAGCCAACTGATTATCATGGAGTATTTAAGCAATAAGGCCTGCGTTGTGTCGTGCCCAAGAAGAGTCCTTAGCCGCAGTATATTGACCATATATCACAAACCCTTGAAGTGCCGTATTGCTATTATAAACTGTTTACCAACGTAATTAGAGCAGTAAAATAAATGTGGCATACAGTCTGATATACCATGGCTGTCAATCAGCATTCAGGGCTCGAACCACCCAGTTTATAATTTCTGCTAAGTAACTGATGCTGCTCTGTCTGCATGAATGGAGTTCACCCAAGCTCATCACACTGAGGAGATCCATCTCTGTTTTCTATTACAAAGTAAAGCAGTGCATGAGCTACAGATACTTTATGTAAAGGTCTATTGCCTCAGCACAGTAGAGTACACCATTAACTGCTTGTCTGTTGTGATTGGTTCGGTGCTTTGTTGAGCTCCTACCTTAGTGGAGCAGAATGAATAAAAGCAAAATTAAATTAAAGTAGAATATATCCCCATGTAGACTGGTGTCTGGAATCAATAGGCAATCAACAGCTTGTTTGCCTAAATTCTGTGCACTCGAGGGCAGCACACCTCATTCCCGCAAACCAATCTTTAATATCTCTGTGGTACAACACCACCTGTGCCCTCTCTCTCAAACACAGAGAGTAAGCACCTCTATTTGTAATGGGGCGATTGGTTTTAGAGTACTTCACCGATCACTACAGCAGCTTCGACAGCACTCACCTGTGGCACATTTAGACAGATATTTCACTCCTCGCCACAGTACACAAGGGATGCATTTAGCAGGCAACATACACACTGATGCGGTACGCACGCACACGTACACACAGGAGGACAGACAGACACACACACACACACACACACACACACACACACACACACACACACACACACACACACACACACACACACACACACACACACACACCACACACACAGAATTACCACATGCACACACACTCACTTACCAGACTTACCATTGTCGGCAGCCAGGAAGGTGGCCTCATAGATGTTGTTCCTGACGTACATAGACTCCCTGTCCAGCACAGCCATGGTGGTGATCTGACCATTGGTCCTGTTGATCCTCAGCCAGTTAGCGGGGTCAGACAACTTGGAGTACCTGCAGACACAGTAGAAACTATTACAACATATATAATCCCATAGTGATAATGCCTTAATATATCCTTCAGTACAAATAGAAGTAGAATTGGCAAATACCCTGTATCTAATCTTAACTTTTCCTGTAGTCCACAATCAGCTCCTTTGTCTTGCTCACATTGAGGGAGAGGTTGTTGTCCTGGCACCACACTGCCAGTTCTCTGACCTCCTCTCTATAGGCCATCTCATCCTTGTCGGTGATCAGACCTACCACTGTTGTGTTGTCAGCAAACTTGATGATGTTGAGTCGTGTTTGGCCACGCAGTCGTGGGTGAACAGGGAATACAGGAGGGGACTAAGTACACACCCCTGAGGAGCCCCAGTGTTAAGGATCAGCGTGGCAGACGTGTTGTTGCCTACTCTTACCACCTGGTGGCGGCCCGTCAGGAAGTCCAGAATCCAGTTGCAGAGGGAGGTGTTAAGTCCCAGAGTCCTTAGCTTAGTGATGAACTTCGTGGGCACTATGGTGTTGAACACTGAGCTGTAGTCGATGAACAGCATTCTCACATAGGTGTTCCTTTGTCCATGTGGGAAAGGGAGGTGTGGAGTGCGATTGAGATTGCGTCATCAGGAAGCAGTATGGTATTCTTGCAGCTTGGTTGACAGCTAACAACAAATTAAGAGCAATTTGCACAAACGAATGAGTATGTAAGTGGAGATATTAATTAGAGGTACAGGAGCTTACTTTCATGCAGGTAACACTGCCACATGAATTCAAAAGTATAGGTCTATATTTGTCTCCATAAATCAATGTAAATCAATGTGATTACTCCGTTAAAAGGCATTTGTCACAGTGTGGAAAGATGGAAAGATACATTACATGACAAAAAGTATGTGGACAGCTGCTCGACGGACAGCTCATTCCAAAAGCATGGGCATTAAATGGAGTTGGTCTCCCCTTTGCTGCTATACGAGCCTTTCCACTAGATGTTGAAACATTGCTGCGGGGACTTGCTTCCATTCAGTCACAAGACCATTACTGAGGATGGGCACAGATGTTGGGTGATTAGGCCTGGCTCGCAGTCGGTGTTCCAATTCATCCCAAAGGTGTTCGATGGGGTTGAGGTCAGGGCTGTGTGCAGGCCAGTCAAATTCTTCCACACCGATCTCGACAAACCATTTCTGTTTGGCCTTAGCTTTGTGAATGGGGTAATTGTCATGCTGAAACAGGAAATGGCCTTCCTCAAACTATTGGCACAAAGTTGGACGCACAATCGTCTGGAATGTCATTGAATGCTGTAGCGTTAAGATTTCCTTTCACTGGAAATAAGGGGCCTAGCCCGAACCATGAAATATAGCCCTAGACCATTATTACTCATCCACCAAACTTTACAGTTGTCACTATGCATTCGGGCAGGTAGCGTTCTCCTGGCATTCGCCAAACCCAGATTCGTCTGTCTGACTGCCAGATGGTGAAGCGTGATTCATCAGTACAGATAACGTGTTTCCACTGCTCCAGATTCCAATGGTGGCGAGCTTTAAACCACTCCAGCCGATGCTTGGCACTGCCCATGGTGATCTTAGGCTTGTGTGCGGCTGCTCAACAATGGAAACCCATTACATGAAGGTCCCGACTAACAGTTTTTGTGTTGACATTGCTTCCAGAGGCAGTTTGGAACTCGGTAGTAAGTGTTGCAACCAAGGACAGACGATTTTTACACTTCAGCACTTGGGGGTCCCGTTCTATGAGCTTCTGTGGCCTCTCACTTCACAATGACAGCACTTACAGTTGACCGGGGCAGCTCTAGCAGGGCAGGAATTTGGTGGCATCCTACAGTATGACAGTGCCACGTTGAAAGTCAGTAAGGCCATTCTACTGCCATTGTTTGTCTATGGAGATTGCATGGCTGTGTGCTACATTTTATACACCTGTCAGCAACGGGTGTGGCTGAAATAGTCGAATCCACTAATTTGATGGAGTGTCCACATACTTTGTATTTATAGTGCAAATATAGAGACAGAGGTATAGAGAGATCAGATGCCTGGTGGGAGGAAGTTTGATGATGCTGCTGATGATTATGATGAGTCTAATTAGAGAACACGCTGGAGGATGACACAGGTTAGCGAGTGCCAACGAGATGTCTGGGAGATTATGGCAGCTAGGCAACTAAATCTATCTCCCGCTAATGAAACACACTCTGCCACATTTAGTCTCCTGCAACCATGGAAATCCTGCACTCCAAGGGATGGAGGGAGGTAAAGACAGATACATACATACACATTTTTCAATTTGGTGTTCCTTCATTAGGATATCAACAACAGAATAGACGGCAAAATAACAGGAACTTGAGAGTTAGAGAGAGTCATGACAACAGACTTGGATGTCAGTTTGGATTTGGTGTCCCTTGACAGGTGAAACAGAGGTCTCTAGTTGGCATGAGAGACCCTGTCATCTCTTCCCATGCCACGGTGGCACCTCAGGGGCACTCAAGCCTCTCTCTGACACCCAGCACCCAGCTGGCAGAGGCTGGCACAGGGAGAAGGACACACAGCTGGTGAGGAAGATCTATGATCCATCTACGCATGTCACTACTTCCCTCTAGTCTGAAAGTGAAATCAGCTGGCAAATCAGACCCTGTCCAACTCTTTCTTCTCCTCTCTACTCTCCTCTTCCTTCCCGTCTAGATGAGCGAGAACGAAGGGAGGAGGAGTCATGGGGCAGGAGAAAGGAAGGAGGAGTCTCTTCTGGTGTACACACACTGTAGATCCTCACGTCATCTGTCGGGCAAGGTCACTAAAGTGAATCAACCAGTGGAGATTAGGCTGTCCAAACATGAACTGCCTGTCTGCTGCCACGACATCTCTGGAGAAGACAGGAGCGCTGACCTCTCATCAATAAAGGAGAAAGAAAGAGACTGAGAAAGTGAAAGGATTGAGTTAGAGAGAGGGAGGTGAGAGAAAAAGAGGAGTTCTGTGGCTCTAAGAAGACAAAATAACAGTGAAAGAGTAAGTTTGCACGAGGGAGTCCATTTATGAGAAGAACTGGTGTTTTTAGAGTTTATTTGTTTGCCTGCACCGCATCAATTCTCTAACATTTCCAGATTGCCTCTGTGTACTCGTGTTAGGCTGAATTTAGAGTTGAATTGATTGGTGCTGAATCTGGGGATGGAGTGGCTGGAGTTGCTCAGTGACCTTTGACCCGGTGAGTATGTGGGAGTTCTCTCCAGGGAGACCCACTGGGTCGATTTAGAGACAGCACCATGCCCCAGTGCCAAACCACTCAGGGAGTATGGCCCCGGATGCAAGCAATAGAGGGATCGATGAGGAGAGAGATGGAGAGAAACAGGGGTAGAGAAAGAAAGTGTGGCTGGACACACAGTCCAGCTCATTACGATTGAACCTTTTATCTCTTGTCGCTAGGCAACAGGAATTTATTGGACCTTGGTTTTGTGAGCGGTTCAGTTAGGGAAGGCAGTGTTTCAGCCTCACGAGAGAACAAATCCAAGCAAAATACTATCAGCATCTATTCTAAAACAGTGAACATTCAGTACCTGACAGTTTGCTGGATGAAGAGGTCAGGGTCTTGGGCAGCAAACACGGTGAGTGTGGTGCCTGCAGGGACACCCTCCTCAAAACGGATGGACTTGGGGTTGGTTGGGAAGACAGGGGATTCGTTGACGTCCTGTACGGAGATGGTGACCCCCGCTGAAGACTGGAGAGAAGACTGGATCCCACTGGCCAGGGGGGCCTTGTTAGAGACTATCACAGTCAGCATGAAGGCCCTGTTCTGCTCATAGTCCACCGGCTGGAGGGAGAGAAGGGTGGGGAAGTAAGATATGCAAAGAGGGAGGTTGAGAACTAGAGAAGGCAAAGTTAAATTAAATAACAACTCAAATGTGACAAATAAAATTTGATTTGATTTGATTTGAAATGCACCCATATCAATATGGAACCAAAGCACTTGGAGTTGTTTATGTAAAACAGTAAATGAGTCCCCTACCTTGACCACAGTGACCATGCCGTCGTTGTTGACAGGGTTGGTGCGGATGAGGAAGTGACCCTGGGGGTCTCCGCTGGCGATGCGGTACTGGGCAGCCCAGTTAGGGCTGTGGGGCTGATCCCTGTCAATCACTGTCAGGTTGGCCACCACCACATTCACACTGTTCTCTGGGACCTCCCCCGAAAACTACAGACAGAGAGAGGGTGTGAGGGAGGGAGGGAGTAAGTGAGATATTTGTATGAATTTGGATAATAGACACACTGTTTTCATTACAGCCATTCTGTTCTTTATACTGCTGAATGTCCGTGTGGAAATATTTATTTAAACCAATGGATTTGTTCAATTAAGTGTTTATACATTTACATTTAATTCTGCACATTTACCAATTAAGCAGTTAAATAAGTAATGCAATTAAATAGATTGCATGGACCATCTTTGGGTAACGATCTTCATTATATTCCAATCTAAAACTATTCAGTCTCACTAAATGATAGAGGAAACTCAGCAGAAACAGCATACACAAAAACCTACTGTACAGGAATCTAGCCCAACTAACATCGCAAAGTTACATTCTGCAGCAGTCTCTTTATTAATCAAGAAACACAAACACACAACACATACTGTACACACACACACACACACAGCTGTCATTGTCAGACAATAATCTGTGTTTCCTCTTGTGATGCGTTAACTGGTTTATGGTGTGTGACTGCCAGCTGCTGTTCCATCTAATGACTTCATCGTGGCGCTATGGCTGCATCCAACCCCCCTCCCCCTCTTCCTCCTCCTTGCCCCCTGTCCCCCACAGCACCGCCACGCCGCTAAGCACAGAAAAAATGTAATATGCACATTATCTGTGGTGTGTGGGCTCCTCTATTTCATTTTCATCCCGAGCTTCAACACAGACAGGAAAAACACTTTCCAAGCTTGTCTGACAACATTGGGAGAGAGAAGGGAAGAGCCAGATTGACATGTGGTATTAAAAACCTTATGCAACTGTTCTAACTGGATAATGCGCTCTGGGTAGATGTCCTCACCCTTGAAAGTAACAGGTGGTATGTCTGATAACCTGTGTAGAGGGCAGTATTTTGATGTTTGGATGAAAAACGTACCCAACTTAAACTGCCTATTTCTCAGGCTCAGAATCTAGGATTTGCATATCATTGTCAGATTAGGATAGAAAACACTCTAAAGTTTCCAAAACTGTCAAAATATTGTCTGTGAGTATAACAGAACTGATATTACAGGCGAAAACCTGAGGAAAATCAAACCAGGAAGTGACCTCTATTTTGAAAGCTCCATGTTCCATAGCCTGCCTTCATTCCATTTAAAGGGATATCAACCAGATTCCTTTCCCTATGGCTCCCCCATGGTGTGAACAGTCTTTAGACATAGTTTCAGGCTTTTATTTCGAAAAATGAGCGAGAAAGATCACATCGCGTCATTGTATGGCTGGGTGCCAGCAGCGTTTTGTATGCGCAACAGCTTGGAGCAGCAGTTTTCTCTCTCTCTCCTATTGAAGAAGCTACATTCCCGGTTGATATATTATCGATTATATATTGTAAAAACAACCTGAGGATAGATTATAAAAAACGTTTGAAATGTTTCTATGAAAATTACGGATACTATTTGGAATTTTTGTCTGCGATGTCGTGACCGCTCGAGCCTGTTGATTTCTGAACATAACGCGCCAACCAAATGGAGGTATTTTGGATTTAAAATAATCTTTATGGAACAAAAGGAACATTTATTGTGTAACTGGGAGTCTCGTGAGTGCAAACATCTGAAGATCATCAAAAGTATGCGATTTAATTTATTGCTTTTCTGACTTTTGTGACTTTAAAAACTCTAAAAACACTTGGCTGCTAGCTGTTTGTAATATTTTTCCTACTGAGAGAGATGTGCTTACATAAACGCTTGGTATGCTTTATCCGAATAGCTTTATTGAAATATGACACACCAGGTGGTTTAACAACAAGCTAAGCTGTATTTTGCTATATTGTACTTGTGATTTCATGAAAATTAAATATTTTTTGTGGTTTAATTTGAATTTGGCACTCTGCAATTTAGCGGTGGTTGACGAAAATGATCCCGCTAACGGGATGGGTGCATCAAGAAGTCTGATAAGCAGCCAGAGACAAACAGATCCAGAAGGGAACCTCCAGTGGTTACTAGTTAGGGAACTGGAGCTCCCAACATGGGCTCATAAAGGCAAGAGGATAAAAATGCATAGTTAAATCAGAATGCTTTATTAAACTCCAATTCAGGTTGAATTGGAATGGAATCCATCTAGTTCAAAATTGAATAGACCCCAACCACTAAACTGCTTTTAACCACAGAGTTGGACACTGAATTGAGAAGAACTGAATAATATAAGAATTGAGCCTGGAAAAAGAGAACACTGCTGTTTCAGAGTGTAGTACTGCATTTTTATTCTCACAAGAGGATCTGCAACTCAACATGAATCTATGGGCTCTTTTAATGTTCTTAATTGAAGCATAGTATTGGTTGAAAACAACAACAGGAACAAAAAGGCAATAATGTTAGCAAGAATTGTGAATAAAAATGCCCTTAAAAACATCTCTTGAAATTCTTCTCTCTCAGTAGAATGGTGCACAGTTAAATGTGTTTTAATGGTTATTATATCCTCCTTGTGATGGTAAAAGAGCCCGAGGCATTGGCAACACCAACACAATTAATTTCTGTTTTCCACGTCACACAAGTGCCACATGCAGTGGTACGTCTACTATCACTGATAGACAAACTTAGTGTTGTGCCAACAATCATGCCACTAACTGTCCTTCAGTAATACGTTTCAGTAAAACTAGTCTGTTCGACACAGAAGTTCTACAGGTAAACCAGGAATAGCATGAAATCAAGGCATACTGGAATCTATCTGGCTGAGATTTGAACATATGAACCTACAGACCACAGCTCCAAACACTCACCATTATGGATGTGAATTGAAAATGTCGACAGGATTATAGAGTTTAGTTTGAGTGTAATACACTTGATTAGATCACACCACCATAACACTAGAAGAGAGAGATTATACAGTCGCTGAATGCAGCCTAATGAGTTGTGGCAAGTACCATTGTCTTTTTGTTTTTCACATAATGATGAACATCACACTCATATTCATGCCCATGTTCTGAAATGAATAAAACATTTGTCTTTTTTCAAATTAGAAGCAATATATCTGCTTGGTTTACGCCCCCGCAAGCAATTTTACTTAATTAGTGTGCTTATGTTTTCTCTCCATCTCCACATGAAAGATGCACATTCTTTCCTGTGTCTGTCATACACAAATAATTACTGAACTGCTCCAAGTGGAGTTTGCTGTGTGGGAAGAGAAGAAAAGGGGTTGACAAACAAAACAACAGAGAATCTTCTAGGAAAATGGGGTGTGTTTGTTTCTGTCTGTGTATGTGTGTGCCGTGAGTAAAGCTGTGTGTGTGTGTCATACACAGCAGTAAGACAGTAAGACAGCTGTCTCTATGACTAACATGTCCTCTCCTGTCCCCACTCCTCTTCTCTGCCTCCCTCTCCCGTCCTCTGCAGTCTGCACCAACATAACCACTGTCCCTCCACAACAGAGGCCCATCCATCTGTTACTGTTGGAACACACAGTTTGACACTTGTGTTCCAAACCATGTGTTCTAAACCATGTTGCCAAAGTTTTTCTTTCTCCTTCTTTGTCATCCTGGTTTGTTTGCTATTATAATTTGTTATCTCTCTTGCAATGCCACGCGGTTCTAAACACTGTGAGGCATTGAGGATTCTCAACACTCTCTCTCCACCCAACACCATGTCTGATACACCAGGGGCACTACAACAGCAGACAGAGGCTGAGTTGTGGAGAGAGTAGAGACAGTGTGGAGTGGAGAGGAGTATGGCAAGGCAGTGTATGTGTGTGTGCCTGTGGAAGTTTGAGTGTTCCCCTGTGAGAGGGGAGAGAGACAGGACAGAGTGGTTCGAGGCGAGGCGTTGTTCAGTGGGCTAGTCTGTGACAGCTGGGGCCTCTTATCAGAGCATCCGGCTGGAACTACACTGCTGCCTGCCTGGCACACTCCTCTCTCTGCAGATGGATGGACACACAGACAGAAAGAGGAGAGAGAGAGGGAGAAAGAGAGAGAAAGAGAAACCAACGAAGGGAGAGACAGACTACTCCTCCCTTTTGATGCACGCATACATGCATGCGCAGACACGCACACACACACACACACAAACACACACGCACAGGCACACACACACAATACGGAAGACAGGCTGCCTCCAGTGCAGATGTGTATGGGACTCGGGCCAGACGCCTGCAGGCAAACCATGGTCACCAGAAGAGCGAGGGCTCCTACCATCACCAAATAGAATGCCTATGATCATTCTCTATCCCCTCTCCCTTTTTGTCCCTCCATGTTGCTCCGTACCCCCTTTACTTCAGTAGCTCTCTCTTTCTCTCTTTCCATTTGGCCCCTTTCTTCTCCCTATTTTTAGACCTGTTTTTCTTTGCCTACTGTTTATCTCTCCACATGTCTCTGTCCCTCTCATCTGTACAGCTCTCTACCCTCCTGTCAAAGAGCCATGACCTTTTGTTCTCTAAGATAGCATCAGACACATGGACTGCATCTACAGCAGAGTTGGGGCACTGCCCTGTTGAATATCCATCAGCTGATGTTATCCTGTCATGAAGACAAATGTGTGGCCCTACAGTAGAGGTCAGTCCTGGGGTGGACAGGAGACTCACCGTCCTGGCGGTCAGCTCGGGAGGATTGTCGTTGATGTCGGTCACAGAGATGAGGGCGGTGGCCGTGTTGGACAGGCCAAAGTTCAGGTTCCCCTCCATATCCGTGGCCTGGACGATGATGATGTACTGGGACACTTTCTGGAAAGACACATCAGATCAAGTGGGTGAATGAATGAATAATCTTTCAGAGTATGTGGGGGCGGTAACTGCACTGTCACACCCCCTCATCTAACATAAAAGCATATATTCACACTAACACTTTGCACCATTGCAGCATAGAAGAGGAGTATCACATTTGCAGCTCTGACACAGCACCCCTGCCAGCATTAATAGCTCTGAGCCTGACACACACACACACACACACACACACACACACACACACACACACACACACACACACACACACACACACACACACACACACACACACACACACACACACACACAAGAGAGTGAAGGCTTAGAAAGTGAGGGAGCTATGAGCGAGAGTGAAAGGCTCATCCATTACGGCCTACAAGCCTTACTTTCAACTCTCTGAGCAGCTCTGATCATCACTCATTCTAATGGAGGTGCTGGCACTTTAAGAAGAACAATTGTGCTGCAAATATTATAGAGAGTGAATGAACATTATTTAGCCCAGTTACAGAGAATAGCTAGAGGCAGTGCTTTGAAAGAACAGTCAATCATGACGTCTGACAGTAGAGAAGACACAGCACACTGAGTCACTGTTCTCTCCTCTCTATTTTGTCATTCTCTGTCACACACACACACATGCACACGCACACGCACACACACACATACACAAAAATAAAACTCATTCATACTTTTCCGCTGTCCATGGTGCTGAAGGTTCACTGTCTATCAGTGCAGCGATAGTGTCTCCCTCTCTCGCTCTCCAGTCTCCCCTGTTCTCTCCCTGTAAGCCTTTCAGAGACACCGCTCCTCTCTGCTCTCATTAATCCATCTGGCTAAACCCCCTATGGTGCTGGTGTGGAGACTGGACGTCAAGGACAGGTCAGTCAATGTGAAGAGGAGAGGAGAGGGAAGCCCATCCTAGCCTGCTGCGTCCAACCTTCCACCATTCAGCAGCCCTGCTATCTGCTATCACTGGGCCAGTTCTGCACTGTTGAGAGCACAGCCTATAACAGCTCTGGGGCCAGGACCTGAATCCCAGAAACATTGATGGTGGAACCCATGGGGCCATCTAGTGAACCCTGATGGACGTCAGTAAAAAGCTGGGGGAAAAAATCAATTCTCTCTCTCTCTCTCTCTGCTCAGGGAGCAGTGTGTTTAATAGTCAGGTCAGGTGATCCAGAGAGGTGTTTTAAAGCACTTAAACTCGCCCAGACTAATTTAAAGTTCTGCAGAGTCATTAGGACTCGCTCCACATGTTAACCTGAACTAGACCAGCTCTATGAATAAAAACTCAATATGGGCTGCTCTTTATTACAGTCATAATGAAATATCAATACCATCTCTTCTCATAGTGCACTGCAGTAATAGACCCTTTACACTCTCTCCAGACTGCCTCACTGTGATTCAGCCACATCAAGGTATCAGTAGTCCTAGATAGCTGCTGTCCAGTGGGTATCCTGACTCTGAGTAGGGAAAGGTGAGTTAAGCCTAACAGCAGGTGGCACTCTCACACAGTAGGGAAAATGGGACATGCTGTCCTGCAGCACTTTGTTCATCACCTGAGAGTTGAGAGAAGTTGATCTAAGTACACACATATGCAAACACACTCGCAAGGCACACCGACACACATCCTCTCCCTCCCGTCAGTTTGGTTGCCCCAACAAGCCAGAAAAAGGGGTCTCTAATGACTCCTCTAGATCTGCTGAACAGAAGTGTGTTAGATTAAAGAGTCCACCTAAGAAAGGAAATAAGCCTTCTTCTTCCACCAAGCAGAACAACAGCAGTGCTTTTCCCACGGGCCTAAGCCCTTGGACTTTAATGGGAAGTGTTGAAAGGCATCTATGGCCATAAGAACAGAGCACCGCTGGAAACGGAGGTCAAATTAGATCCTTTTTACAGGTACTGAATGAGGCTGTTTTTTTTTTACCAGACTGCAGAAAGAGCAAAAGGCTACAGGCTATCAGAACTCAATGGCCAGCATTTCACCAAAAAGGTCAAATGAAAACTAAAAATGGTTGTCCAATGGTCACTGTTCAGAGTTTGAGAGAAACCGAGTTTGTTCTCGAATCTTTGTTGAAAAAATGGCCAACCCAAAAGGGGACGTTACTGACATTGACAACTGAAATGTAAGGTAAGATTTTTACTAGCCAAACATTAATGGAGAATGAGCGGTGTGTGTTTGAGCGGTGTGTGTTTGAGCTGTGTGTGTTTGAGCAGTGTGTGTTAGACAGGGTAGACTGAACATTTGAGAAAGAGAAAGCAAGTGTGAATGAGCACTGCACCAGCACTTTCCGTATTTGTTCTGTGGTTTGTGTTCCAGCCTGTCAGTCTGGTACTGACCACAGTGGTTACCCTGTCACTAACAATCTCCATCAAACAGCCACTGACTCACATTTAACCCAGAGAGACTCCTTCCCATTCACTGCAGCTCTCTGAGGAAAATGGAGCACAGAGCTCCTGCTAAATACACTGTATTAAACACAAAGTCACATGGACACACAATATAAACTTAAACCGTGACCAATATGATCCACTCATGAAATACAGTCATACACAAACCCTCAAAGAAACATCCATATACATATTTGCCACCAGATATGCCAAACAGAGTATGGCTAAGGTTTCTAAAGAAGTAGCCCCTATTGCTGAACCACTTCACCATGTTGAGAGAGTGATACTCAGTCCCCTGGATACGTATGGAAACGCTAAGCCCCTGTAGGTGCCCAGAGCCATGCATGGTCCCCTGCCAGGCCTCTTTACTCCACCAATGGGACAGTGTGTAGGCACTCCAGCACAGTGTCCGATCAATGCCCTAATCAGGCAGAGCAAAGCTGACACTTTCCAAACTGGAGCCGACACGAGTCAGCCACACAGATCAGCATCGTGCCCAGCCAGGCCCCAGAGAGGCTGCAGTAGCCTGGGGGAATGAAAAGAAACAGGCCTGCCACTCCAGCCAGGGCCAGAGAGTACAGAAACACCCCAGCCCAGTTGTGGCACACAGGGGCCAAGGCCACCTAAAGACAGTACGACTGTCTCACACTTAGAAGCTCTGACACCCAGCAGGCTACCTCACATTGTACTCTACCAGTTACAATCAGCTGCACTCAGGACCAGGACTCATTTATAACCGTTGCATAAATGTCACACAAAATATCTCCATGTGCCATTTCTGAAAAGAATACGTACCTCTGTGTTTTTTTGCCCACGCTACAGACAGCTAAATCGGACTTGTAGAAGCCCAATGCACTACTTTTGTGAAAATAGAATAAAAAGAAATAAAAACATTGTTTAGTTTGAAAAAGGCACTGCAAAATATCAAACCATTCTGCCCACACCCCGTACTTCCCGCAGCTATGAGGTGGGGGCAGAATGGTTTGATATTTTGCAGTGCCTTTTTCAAACTAAACATGCATGCTGCCTATAGCAAGTGCCTATCCATGCATTCTGCAAGATTGATTGTATATTGGAAACCATTAAAAAGTAGGCTACAGTCCACACTTCTATGCAAAGGACCAATTATTGTTTCAAATGTTGTTCATCAATAGATTATTGGGTAAAAATGTCCTGACTTGGTACAGGCTCTGAAATGAAACAGGTTTATGATTTCGGACTTCTATCGCACAGCAATACTGCAGCCTACCCGTCCTGTCAAATATTTTACGTAAGCTTTCGGTCTATTTAATGTGTTGGCAGAATGTTTTTTAAAATTCAGTCATTTATGGTGTACTTGGCAAAGGACCGTGACAGTTTCTGAAAGAGAAAACAATGGCAAATAGTTGTGGACCTGTCAGCAGAATGTTTCAATTCAACCATTTTTTTGCATAGACTTTTCCCCCAACCTAAATATGCTGGATTATCCGCAAATTCTGAAACATTGTCTAGGCTACTCAAAACAAATTCAGGAGTACAATAGCATACATACTTCAAACTAAAAGATTAACTGTCAAATTCTTCTGTAGGCTATAAACCACACTGCCTATGGGATCACATACATCAAAACTTGAAATACATAGTCTACCTATTTATATAGACCCAATTAAATGAGAGAGATGCAGATGGTAATTTGATGTATGGCTACAGGAATATGAACCCATCGCAGCTAGAAAAGGTGAGGAATGTATTTCAATCAATGGAATTGTCTGTACAAATTCCAATCCCTCATATTTTATTTGTAAATATATATATATATATATATATATATATATTATATATATATTATATTTTCTAAATATATTTTCCTTTATTATTTTCCCCTAACCCTACCATGCCTCCCATAACTGGAGTAAACTAATACACAACTACACTTACAGTGCCCTTGGAAAGTATTCGGAAACCTGGACTTTTTCAAAGTTTTGTTACGTTACTGCCTTATTCTAAAATTGATTAAATAAAATAAAATAAAAATCTACACACAATACCCCATTGTGACAGAGCAAAAACACGTTTTTAGAAATGTATGCAAAAAAAAAACGTATTTACATAAGTATTCAGACCCTTTGCTATGAGACTTGAAATTGAGCTCAAGTGCATCCTGTTTTCATTGATAATCTTTGAGAAGTTTCTACAACTTGATTGGAGTCCACCTGTGGTAAATTCAATTGACTGGACATGATTTGGAAAGGCACATACCTGTCTATATTAGATCCCACAGATGAAGGTGCATGTCAGAGCAAAAACAAAGCCATGAGGTCAAAGGAGCTCAGAGACAGGATTGGGTCGAGGCACAGATCTGGGGAAGGGTACCAAGACATTTATGCAGCATTGAAGGTCCCAAAGAACACAGTGGCCTCCATCATCCTTAAATAGAAGAAGACTCTTCCTGGAGCTGGCTGCCCGGCCAAACAGAAATCAGGGGAGAAGTGCCTTGGTCAGGGACGTGACCAAGAACCACACCAGAGCTTGAGGATCTGCAGGGAAGAATGGGAAACTCTCCCATACAGGTGTGTCAAGCTTGTAGAGTCATACCCAAGAAGACTTGAGGCTGTAATCGCTGCCAAAGGTGCTTTAACAAAGTACTGAGTAAAGGGTCTGAATACTTAAGTAAATGTGATAGCAATTAAATTTTTTATAAATGTGAAGCAATTTCTAAAAACCTGTTTTTGATTTGTCATTATGGTGTATTGTGTGTAGATTGATGAGGACAAAAACAGTTTAATCAATTTTAGAATAAGGCTGTAACGTCACAAAATGTGGAAAAAGGTTCTGAATGCTTTCTGAATGCACTGTAGGCTTCTACTTCCAACTTATACATACTATATACATTTTACTGACATTTTTTGTTTGTTTTTAGTCCCATCCTTCAGCTCCAGTCAACCCCTCCCATCTATCCCTGAACACATTCCAATTTTGGATTTGCAATATACATTTTGTACTTTGCTGTGACATTCCCCAAAAGTTCTGAACCTTTCTATAGATTCTACCTACTGTAAAATAAAGATACAATTTTTTGCTAAGAGTATTATTATATTATTGATCGATTGGTTATGACTTTTTATAACACCCAGCAGTGCGATCTGCAGAGTTAGCTCCAGGTAAATGTTGCAATTCTTAAGCCATTCCTGAAACTTCGACCAAAAACAAGCTACATATGACAGTACCCAAACAAATGATCTAATGATTCTGTTTCTTCGCAGCAAAATCTGCGGAGCTGAGATGGTTGTATCTCCATATAAATATATATATATATATACAGTGGGTTAAAAAAGTATTTAGTCAGCCACCAATTGTGCAAGTTCTCCCACTTAAAAAGACGAGAGAGACCTGTAATTTTCATCATAGGTACACTTCAACCTATGACAGACAAAATGAGAAAAAAAAAATCCAGAAAATCACATTGTAGGTTTTTTAATGAATTTATTTGCAAATTATGGTGGAAAATAAGTATTTGGTCACCTACAAACAAGCAAGATTTCTGGCTCTCACAGACCTGTACCTTCTTCTTTAAGAGGCTCCTCTGTCCTCCACTTGTTACCTGTATTAATGGCACCTGTTTGAACTTGTTATCAGTATAAAAGACACCTGTCCACAACCTCAAACAGTCACACTCCAAACTCCACTATGGCGAAGACCAAAGAGCTGTCAAAGGACACCAGAAACAAAATTGTAGACCTTCACCAGGCTGGGAAGACTGAATCTGCAATAGGTAAGCAGCTTGGTTTGAAGAAATCAACTGTGGGAGCAATTATTAGGAAATGGAAGACATACAAGACCACTGATAATCTCCCTCGATCTGGGGCTCCACGCAAGATCTCACCCCGTGGGGTCAAAATTATCACAAGAACGGTGAGCAAAAATCCCAGAACCACACGGGGGGACCTAGTGAATGGCCTGCTGGGACCAAAGTAACAAAGCCTACCATCAGTAACACACTACGCCGCCAGGGACTCAAATCCTGCAGTGCCAGACGTGTCCCCCTGCTGAAGCCAGTACATGTCCAGGCCCGTCTGAAGTTCGCTAGAGAGCATTTGGATGATCCAGAAGAAGATTGGGAGAATGTCATATAGAGGACAAAGAATGCTGAGTTGCATCCAAAGAACCATGCCTACTGTGAAGCATGGGGGTGGAAACATCATGCTTGGGGCTGTTTTTCTGCAAAGGGACTGATCCGTGTAAAGGAAAGAATGAATGAATGAATGGGGCCATGTATCGTGAGATTTTGAGTGAAAACCTCCTTCCATCAGCAAGAGCATTGAAGATGAAAAGTGGCTGGGTATTTCAGCATGACAATGATCCAAAACACACCGCCCGGGCAATGAAGAAGTGGTTTCGTAAGAATGTCCTGGCCAGTCTCCAGATCTCAACCCCATAGAAAATCTTCGGAGGGAGTTGAAAGTCCGTGTTGCCCAGCAACAGCCCCAAAACATCACTGCTCTAGAGGAGATCTGCATGGAGGAATGGGCCTTACAGAAAACATTTGACCTCTGTCATTGCCAACAAAGGGTATATAACAAAGTATTGAGATAAACTTTTGTTATTGACCAAATACCTATTTTCCACCATAATTTGCAAATAAATTCATTAAAAATCCTACAATGTGATTTTCTGGATTTTTTTTTCTCATTTTGTCTGTCATAGTTGAAGTGTACCTATGATGAGAACTTGCACAATTAGTGGCTGACTAAATACTTTTTTGCCCCACTGTATATATAACATTCTATTGGTTGCAGGAATTTTGTATAAAAATGTCAATTGAAAACTGAGTTTTGAATCCAGCGTCGATTGGTGTATCAGTTCATAAACATGGAATCGATACATCGAAAATCTATTCAACTATTTTACAATCTATATGTCAGAGTTGTCCATTTTTTGGTTCTTAAATTAAACTGGTATACTTTTTTATTTATTACAATTTTCTTTGTCAAAGTAACAGATACAGTAATCTTGGTTAACCCAGAACTAAAGTATTGCGTAATTGGTCAGATGCTCGATTAAGTTCTGGGTCCTTACATGTCATTATGAGAAGAGATAGAATGAGGATCGTAACCAGAATGAAGAGCTCTATCCTCTCTCTTTGCAAGTTATGGGCATGTCTAAGGGCCAAATGTCCACTCCCCTTCTGAAATTTGAAACCTGCGAAATCGTGATTTGTACAAATAACCAATTCCGAAACAGAACCGGAACTGAGTGGGTAGGTGACAATGCAGTGGGAAAGGACGAGGGAGATCCACGGCTCTGTAAAGGCGGAAGCAGAAACACTTTTTATTCTGTTGGCGTGAGTGAAGAAATGGAGTGGAATACTGTAACATCTAAGAATGAAGCTAGAAGTGCTAAAGTTGTAAATCAAGTATGATAATGCCTCATTGCTTGTTGGAGTACGATTCATGAACAAGGATATTTTTGGGGGGAAACCCGTTTGCAGTAACAAAGATGGTGAAGGATGCATTGGGAGAAGTGGAGTCCGTCAGACTGACCAAGAGTGGTATGATGTTGATTTCATGGTTGTCAAAAGAAGAAAATGAGAAAGCATTGTGGCTCTGCAAATTATTGACGCATGAAGTGGCAAGTTATGATTATCGGAGTAGGGCACCGATAAAAGGTGTCATATCAGGTTTCTCGGTAGATATTGAGGCTTCATGGTTTAAGATGAACATGCCAGGAATAGTTGATTCACATTGCTTAACCCGCAATTTGAATGGTAAAAAGGAATAAAGTTTTGATGAAGAATTTCTCCAAACTCATATAAAGCTGGGATATATGAGATATGCGGTGTGAGCTTATGTACAAAAGTTGCTTTCAATGTCATACATTTTAAAAAGTTTGGCCACGGGTCAAGTGTTTGCAAACGGAAAATCATTGTTGAAGAGTCTAAGGATGCAATGTGTTGCAATTGTGATGGGGATCACATTCCAGAGTTCTCTGAGTGCCCTGTTAGGGTGAAGGAGGAAAAAGTAGAAAGGATCAGGGCTGTCGAGACGTTCTTCTATGCCAGTGGAGATGATGAAGCCTTGGCAGTGGATACCCAGCAGCCTGTGGATGTCAGTCTGAAGAACGCTGATTTTGTTGCATTTATTGTGCAGGTGGTTCATTTTACAGGACAAACAAACAAAAAAAGAAACTGGAAATCATTGTGAAAGCAGCTAAGATATTATTGGATTTCCAGGACTTCTAGGCTGAAACATTGCTGGGAATACTGACTAAATATGTTCCCCCATCTCAGGTCCCAGAGCCTGCTTAGGGATCTGAGTACATTTGACTAAGTGAAGGAGTACATTGAATTTTGTTTTAGTTTTTTGAGAATAATATGTTTTATTTATTTAAAAATAATTTTAAAAAGTATCTCAGTTTTCACCCCACCCAGTAGGTGGTGGAAATAAACCTTTTTTGGATGTAGTTTGCCTATAAAACCTTAAAGAAGAAGAACCGGAACTAATGCAGCTTGTTATCTGTATCATAACAGATCTACGATACCACTTATGTTTATGTAGTATGTCCACAAAAAAACGTTAAAGCCATTTCTCTCTGTTCCACTCAATTAGTAGTTACTGCTCTTTTGCTTGGCAGAGTAACTTCTATATGTACAGTGGCTCTATTTCTCAGACAGAGAAAGAGGGTCCCAGAAACAGCTTAGCCCTGCTTGTTAACCCGTGTGCTGAAACATGCAGTGATACGCGATGGCACGGGAGAGGTGAGGTCAGGGGTGCAGTGAGTGGGAGGGTAATTGGCATTCAGGAGTGTTCAGGGCTGGGTGATGCTGAAGTGTCCTTCATGTCCCCCTGCTCTCCTCCTTGCTGAAGAGGCTCCCTCACCCCTTAATTAACACATGAATATTCCAATTAGACACCAGTGCTACTGATGAAGAGAATTAACTGCTACAAAACTGTGTGTGTGTGTGTGCGTACTGGCATGCGGGTGTGTGCATGCATACCTGTCTGTTAATGCCTGAGAGTGTGTTTACAGTATGTGTGTGACCTTGAGTGTAGGTGGGTGAACACCCAGTTGTCCCAGTTTAATGGGGAGGATCAGTAGGAGAAAGGCAAGTGGGATTGGGCTACTGCTCAATCTAGATTAATGGGATTGACTCCCATTCAATCAGCTGTGGGGGGGACCAGGGAACAGGGAAACAGGCCCTGCATTAACTGCAGACTGACGCCCGACTGTCAACACTATACTATTTAACATCTATACTTAAATGAGAGAAGGGCATGCACACACATAAGGAACTTGCATGAACTTGGGTTTGTTTATTTTCCTGAATATTCACCACAAATCAGATATTAAGCAACTAAACCTGTCAGCCATACCAGTCTTTTATTTTCCATAGAGGTCAAATCGGTCTGCGTTCTAAAGGATGGTCAGGCTGGAGTTATTGCCTAGTGGGACTATTGGGAAATCTCTGAATATAAACGTTATGAGACTCGTGGTGCCAGAGCTCAAAGGTTTATACTCAGCACTTGTACTTTTATGGCTTTGGTAAAATCATCAGACTAAGTGATGAGTATCAAATAATATCATAATGATAGAGTATGTTATACATTTATGTCTTTGGACCATTTAGGAGTAGGATTGGCGGTTGTATTTTGCCCTGAATGTCAGGCCACAGAGTGTTAGGAGTGAGAGTCTGAAATAATGTGAGGGACTGTGAGAGACAGACTGCAGGGTGTTAGGAGTGAGAGTCTGAAATAATGTGAGGGACTGTGAGAGACAGAGGACCGGCATGTTGTCCGGTCCTCTGGCAGTCTCTATGGGGGTGCCACAGGGTTAAATTCTCGGGCCGACTCTTTTCTCTGTTTATATCAATGATGTTGCTCTTGCTGCGGGCTATTCCCTGATCCACCTCTACGCAGACGACACCATTCTGTATACTTCTGGCCGTTCCTTGGACACTGTGCTATCTAACCTCCAAACGAGCTTCAATGCCATACAACACTCCTTCCGTGGCCTCCAACTGTTCTTAAACACTAGTAAAACCAAATGCATGCTCTTCAACCGTTCGTTGCCTGCACCCGCACGCCCGATTAGCATCACCACCCTGGATGGTTCCGACCTAGAATATGTGGACATCTATAAGTACCTAGGTGTCTGGCTAGACTGTAAACTCTCCTTCCAGACTCATATCAAACATCTCCAATCTAAAATCAAATCTAGAGTCGGCTTTCTATTTCGCAACAAAGCCTCCTTTACTCACGCCGCCAAACGTACCCTAGTAAAACTGACTATCCTACCGATCCTCGACTTCGGCGATGTCATCTACAAAATATCTTCCAATACTCTACTCAGCAAACTGGATGCAGTTTATCACAGTGACATCCGTTCCGTTACTAAAGCACGTTATACCACCCACCACTGCGACCTGTATGCTCTAGTCGGCTGGCCCTCGCTACATATTCGTCGCCAGGCCCACTGGCTCCAGGTCTTCTACAAGTCCATGCTAGGTAAAGCTCTGCCTTATCTCAGTTCACTGGTCACGATGGCAACACCCACCCGTAGCACGCGCTCCAGCAGGTGTATCTCACTGATCATCCCTAAAGTTAACACCTCATTTGGCCGCCTTTCCTTCTGGTTCTCTGCTGCTTGTGACTGGAACGAATTGCAAAAATCGCTGAAGTTGGAGACTTTTATCTCCCTCACCAACTTCAAACATCTGCTATCTGAGCAGCTAACCGATCGCTGCAACTGTACATAGTCCATCGGTAAATAGCCCACCCAATTTACCTACCTCATCCCCATACTGTTTTTATTTATTTACTTTTCTGCTCTTTTGCACACCAATATCTCTACCTGTACATGACCATCTGATCATTTATCACTCCAGTGTTAATCTGCAAATTGTAATTATTCGTCTACCTCCTCATGCCTTTTGCACACAATGTATATAGACTCTTTTTTATTTTTTTCTACTGTGTTATTGACTTGTTTATTGTTTACTCCATGTGTAACTTGTGTGTGTTGTTGTCTGTTCACACTGCTATGCTTTATCTTGGCCAGATCGCTGTTGTAAATGAGAACTTGTTCTCAACTAGCCTACCTGGTTAAATAAAGGTGAAATATATATATTTTTTTTAACAGACTGCAGGGTGTTAGGAGTGAGAGTCTGAAATAATGTGAGGGACTGTGAGAGACAGACTGCAGGGTGTTAGGAGCGTGAGTCTGAGATAATGTGAGGGACTGTGAGAGACAGACTGCAGGGTGTTAGGAGTGAGAGTCTGAAATAATGTGAGGGACTGTAAGAGACAGACTGCAGGGTGTTAGGAGTGTGAGTCTGAAATAATGTGAGGGACTGTGAGAGACAGACTGCAGGGTGTTAGGAGTGTGAGTCTGAGATAATGTGAGGGACTGTGAGAGACAGACTGCAGGGTGTTAGGAGAGTGAGTCTGAGATAATCTGAGGCACTGTGAGAGACCAGACTGCAGGGTGAGAACAGCCTCTCATAAAAGACTCTGCCGACAGCCTGCTGATGCATTATGGGATAAACAGAGTTGACCCTCCATGATCTCCCTTAATAGTGATCTAAGAAGAAGTGGGATAAGGAGGGGCACACACCTGCAGGGGTAGGGTAGAGGATAAATCAGGTGAAATCCATTCCCATGACCCCCTCCAGGAGGACCAGAATGTGTTGATATTTTATAGTCATTAATGGTGCTGTTTGCAGGGTTGGGGTCAATTCTACTGTCAACTGAATCGGACATGAACAGTCTCTAAACATTAATAATATAATTCAGTTTCTGAACAGACTAGAATATAGATAGGAATTGACCCCAACCCTGTCTGACTATTTTACTCATAATGGTTAAGGTTTAGTCTAGGGAGGGAGGGAATCCTGAGTTAGTTATTAAGGGCAAAAGGTGACTGACTGGTGTACAGGGGTGGTGACCTATAGGAATGAGAACACCATCCACTGTCAGACTATAGCTAACACCAACAACATACACTGTGGATGTGCAGTAACAGGCTGACATGAAACTGATCCAACAGGAAGTCAATGCCCCTTCATCCCCCCTGCTCCCCTGACAGACAGTGTGACCTTGTTGTGCTACTGACCTCCCTGTCCAGGCCAGCAGCCATGGTGAAGATGTCTCCCGTCTCACTGTTGATGGTGAACATGTTGGGGATGGGCATGTGGGGGGTCTGGGACAGGATCCGGTAGCGCACCATCCCATTGGCTGTGGTGTCATCATCTGAGTCGTTGGCTGTCACTTGCATCACCAACGTGCCTGCCAACAGAGAAGAGAAACAGCCAGCAACAGTTAGAGGAAAACACTGTGAATCGCTCAGTGAAGGAAACACCTCCTACTGGCAAAGACAGAGCTAGGATCAGTCATACAAACACCAAGAGATTTAACATATGTGCCCCATTCTCATACACCCATTTGAAAACAGTATAAATTTCAATATATTTAACTCAATGTAAAATGTATTTAAAATATATCCACATACATTTGCATCTTTGCTGAAATGCATGTAATGCATTAACAGGGTGACACAAATGGTTCCTAATTCGGCATATGACATAGTTTGTCCCTTCAGAGGATACTTAAATGACTCTTTACATGTTGATCAATGGAGATATTTTAACATTCTGTCATAAAGAGCACATGTTTTCTAAAAAAACAAAAAAATTCCCATCTCAAGAGGATAAAATACATTTTAAAAATTACTATAGTAAGTGCCTATCTTCAGCTTACGCCTGTATGTAGTCTGATACCAAAGGTTGGGCTTGTACACTGCCAGTTCTGGAGTCTTAAAGGGAATCTTCACTTGTTCTACTTCATATTCATCCTCTCCAGCACCACCTGAACATCAACATATGTGAAAATTGTGTTTTTCAATGTTTTGCAGTAAAAAAGGAAGAGAAAGAGAAGTGTTTCCAATGACATTATCAACCAATTAGTAGACAATTATTAGGCAATGCCTACTCAAAACTGGTCAAAACCACACGGATGCCATTGGAAACACATCTTTATCTCTACTACAAAACATTGAAAAGTGCCATTTTCACATATATGGTGATGTTGTGGGGTGGTACTAGAGATGATGAATATGAAGTTGAAATATTTACATTTTCCTGATACTGACATACAGTGCATTTGGAAAGTATTCCTACCCCTTGACTTTTTCTACATTTTGTTATGTTACAGCCTTATTTTAAAATGGTTAAAATGTTGTTTTTTCCCCCCTCATCAATGTGCACACAATACATTATAGTTGAAAAGCAAAAACAGGTTTTTAGCAATGTTTGCAAATGTATTAAAAATAAAAACTGAAATATCACATTATCATAAGTATTCAGACCCTTTACTGAGTACAATGTTGAAGCACCTTTGGCAGTGATTACAGCCGCGAGTCTACTTGGGTATGATGCTACAAGCTTGGCACACCTGTATTTTGGGAGTTTCTCCCATTCTTCACTGCAGATCCTCTCAAGCTCTATGGTCCTGAGCACCTTTTGGTGCCTTTGGCAAACTACAAGCGGGCTGTCATGTGCCTATTAGTGAGGAGTGGCTTCCATCTGGCCACTTTACCATGAAGGCATGATTGATGGAATGCTGCAGAGATGGTTGTCCTTCTGGAAGGTTCTCCCATTTCCACAGAGGAACTCTGGAGCTCTGTCAGAGTTACCATTGGGGTCTTGGTCACCTCCCTGACCAAAGACCTTCTACCCTGATTTCTCAGTTTGGCCGGGGGGCCAGCTCTAGAAAGAGTGTTGGCGGTTCCAAACTTCTTCCATTTCAGAATGATGGAGACCACTGTGTTCTTGGGGACCTACAATGCTACAGAAATGTTTTGGTACCCTTCCCCAGATCTGTGCCTCGACACAATCCTGTCTCAGAGCTTTACGGACAATTCCTTCGACCTCATGGCTTGGTTTTTGCTCTGACATGCACTGTCAACTGTGGGACCTTATATAGACAGGTGTGTGCCTTTCCAATTAATGTCCAATAATTTGAATTTACCACAGGTGGACTCCTATCAAGTTGTAGAAACATCTCAAGGACAATCAATGGAAACAGGATGAACGTCTGCTCAATTTTGAGTCTAATAGCAAAGGGTCTGAATACTAAATATAGTATTTCTGTTTTTAATTTTTAATACCTTTGCAGATTCTAAAAACCTGTTTTCGCTTTGTCGTTATGGGGTACTGTAAGTAGATTTGATTCAATCTTTTTTTCATAATTTTAGAATAAGGATGTAACGTAACAAAATATGGAAAAGGTCAAGAGGTCTGAATACTTTCCGAATGCAAGTGCAGGTGACAATAAAGAGCTCAATTGTTAAGACAGTAACCAATTCATTACAATATGATTTGGCCAATGTTTCATATTTGCCATACATTTGAATGGAAACACATATTTCTTACAAATAAAATCAAATGTAATATATTTCACAAGGCATTTCCAAATACATTTCAAAATATATTTAACAAAACACATCAATAAATATAGTCTAAAATACATTGTTTGATGTATGTATGTGTTTTATAATGCATTTTGAAATACATTAAATACATTTTCCGATGTATTTAACATATTAAGATATACATTTTACATACATTCAAAAAACATTTTGTAATATATATGTATTTTAAAAACAACACATTACACATTTCCTAAAGAATTTATAAATATATATATTTTAAATGGGTGGTATGGGTGCACACACACAACCTGAAAATACAACACACACACACACACACACACACACACACACACACACACACACACACACACACACACACACACACACACACACACACACACTTCAAACCAAATTTAATTTCAAGCCCATTCCCTGCATCTATGTCCTCAGTGAAGGGAAACTTTCTGATCAGGGGCTCCTGGGGGGAAATAAGTAGACAATACAAACTCATCCCATCCTTGTATATAGTAGGCTGTCAGGCAGGCAGGTTGAAGTTCCTTCCTATAGAGTCCATTTAGTAATGAGCAGCACTGGCTCTTCCGCCATTTCCACCATCCATTACTTCAGCCTTCAACGGCACGGATGCCCTTAATGCTCCGATGCGCTCTCGCTATTTGTCTTGGAATCATGGGTAAAAACAAAGCCATTTAAGGCTAAAGGTGTATGTGTGTGTGTGTGTGTGTGTGTGTGTGTGTGTGTGTGTGTGTGTGTGTGTGTGTGTGTGTGTGTGTGCGTGTGCGTGTGTGTGTGTGTAGACGTGGTGGGGATGGGGAGGGGGTGAAAGGGCTGTGTCCCAATCTCCCCGAGCAGAATTATTGATTTGTAAGAGCTTGTCAGCCAGGCTCACAAATGTGACCAGGCAATTAGGAGCACTCTGTGCAGGAAAAGGGAGAGATCACCTCGTTCCTCTCCCCAGCTCAGGGAAAATGTCACTCTCCATCAGGCAGCCATTTAAAGGCTGCTACTGCTGCTGAAGCTGCTGCTGCTGCACCAGGAGGAGAGCTAGGCTCCTGTCAGCTTAGGGGGATAGAGTGGCAGAGGCAGAGAGACGCAGGAGCACACACACACTAGGGTTGTTATACTGTATAAGGAGGTAGAAACAAAGAGGAGAGACCAGGGGAGAGATGAAGAGGAGAAGAGACAGATAAGCATATACAGAGAGATATAGAGATGCATAGACAGAGACTGAGAGAAGTACAGGAAGAGAGAAAGAGATAAGCAAAGAGGGATAGAGAGATAAAAGAAAGAGAAACAAGAACCATTGGCGCTAATCCAAGGTCACTTTTGCTGTAGATCAGCTGCAGAACTAGGCACAGGGACAGTATTAGATTAGGTTTAGGTAGTGTAAATATGTTGAATTTTAGACAGGAAGGAGAAGACACACATGATGGGTTCTCACAGCTACAGGTGTTTGTTCTGTTGGCTCTCATAATTGGGCAGAGATAGCACCATCATTCCCGTTACAGCCAGCATCGACGGGATAATTGTAGCTGAGAATTCTATTTCAAACTTCATTAAGTTTCAAAGCAGGATTTGTCACTTTTCCCAAGGAGAGAAAAAAACAGAGAGAAGGGGAGAGAACCAAGGAAGGGAGCGAGAAGAAAAACAATTACTCTTATTCCAGAGAGGGGAACATCAATATTTGAACAACCTTTCAGTCCGAAGGAGGAAAAAAGAAGTGATGTATCGTAAGTAAACTCTGACATCTTTAATTTCAATAAGAGGGATTCTTTAATAAGCTTAAAGAGTGCTCTTTGTCTAAGAATGTGGCCATGCCTGAAAGGGTTAACCTCTTAGCCCGTTTAATTCCTTTTTAATTTGAAAACTAATTCCAAATCCTAATTGCTTTACCGCCAAAACCGCTGGGGCTGAACATTTCACTGGTGGCAGGCAGGCAGGGAAGGCATGTTGGCCATTTGGTCACACGGGAGAGAGAGCGAGGGAGTTGAGACCACTGTTGGGCTCCATCAACTTCCTAAACATTACTGAGCTTGAGGTTAACACCTGGCTTCCAATTACAGAAGGAGAGAGAGAGAGAGTGGAGGACAGAAAAGGGGGCAACATGAGAGAGAGAGATGGACACAAGCACAGATGCAGAGAGATACCATGGCAAGAAATTGAAAGTGATGGAAAGGGAAAGGGACAGAGAATACAGAGGGCAGGCAGGAAATGACACTAAAATGGGTTGGCAAAAGAAAAAGAAGGGAAAAGACAAGAAAAGGAGGCTAAGAGGAAGATAATACCATGCATTTAGAGGGGGCCAGGAAAGTAGAGTACAATAGTGATTTGGGGAGGCAGTAGTAAGTGAATGAGTGAGTGGGGAAGGGCAGGGCAGGGCAGGAGGAGAGGTATAAGGCAGAGGAGGAGATGTGAGATGTGGCAGATAAAAGGGGACACAAAGCATAGTGGTCACACAGAGCTGGCTCTAATGGCACTGCTGGCCCTCCCAGGGCTGTTACCAGAGCACATTGCAGCTCCACCCACCATCATACACAACCCTGGCAAGCCCGGGAGGGGCCAATAAAAACCAGCTACCAGAAAATTACCTCCAAATCTGACCGCATTCACACCTCAATGCATGGGCAGTCAGAACATTTTAACTGCCCAACTGCAATGTCTCTTCACAACGTTCCATGCTGAGGGAATATTAGAGTACAGTACAGTACAGACTTGAGGGAGAAGAAATCTCTTTTATATCTCTGGTGTAAATAAAGTCTCTAAGGAACAAAACATGTTTACGATATCCATGCCGGGTGTGTGTTTGTGAATGTAAAACTTCAGAATTTGTAACAAACCAGAGCACTCACTGGTGTCTGAAGCTACTTTCCATCAGCATCTCTGGGTGACCCTTCCTGCTAAATGCACTCCCAGCTCTGAGACTCAATCTATTTGGTATTAATTGTAACAGAGTGGCTCCTCTGTGAACAATCAGCCAGGCAAATGTGCTCTCCTGCACTCAGCGCAGAATAGCAGTCGGTCACACACTCTGGATCCATTACACTGCCTGAAACATCCCTGAGTTCCTCCATCTCTCCTCTCCTGTGTACAGATGCTGAGGCCTAATTAGTCCCCCAGGCCAAGAGGCAGTGGAAACTCTCAAGTCTTTCTCCGACTGTTAGCAAACTCTTTAGGACTGAAAGAGGCCTCCCTCAGATTACAAATTGAGAGTGTGAGAAAGCACACAGTATATACAGTGGTGGAAAAAGTACCCAATTGTCATACTTGAGTAAAAGTAAAGATACTTTAATAGAAAATTACTCATGTAAAAGTGAGTCACCTGGTAAAATACTACTTGAGTAAAAGTCTAAAAGCATTTTGTTTCAAATATACTGAAGTATCAATTCAATGTAATTGCTAAATGTATAAATATTTTCAAATTCCTTAATCAGCCTTTCTTAAAGTATGGGTCGTCACGGACTGTTAAAGGTGGGTTGCAACGTGTCAGAGTAAATGTATAATAATTTATTAATTACTGGAATTGATTTAGCCAAGTTCATCTGCGCTCTCTGTTGAGTGTGCTCTCTGTTTAGCAACGGTCTCTGCTCAATTCAGCCACGCGAGTGTGAGAGGGAGATGCCCATGTGCTTTGCGGTTTTACCGTATCATTTTTCTGCAGTTTTTTTGAAGATCACTCCCGACAGACACGATGCAGTGCAACATTCAGCAGCAGATGATGCTCTGTCAGCCATTGACTTGTCATTCCTACTCACCATCACTCACTGCTGTCATCAAATGGACTCATGCTAGCCACAAGTTCTGACTGACCTCAATTGTCATGAAACGCATATACAGCGATTTGTTTCTCTCTCTTTCAAACAAACTTATAAAGAGGAGCACCCACAATATGTTTCATGTGGGGAAGTGCTTAGTAATGAGTCTCTCAAAATGAACAAATTATTAAAACAACACGTCCTGACCAAACATCCACATCTCTTTCAGAACAGGGCAGAATGCTTCAGGAAACAATTGTTATTCTTAACTGGAATAAACTGATTAAAGCAAGATGCTTTTTGAAGGAAACTCACTCACAGTTCTGGGTTATTCATCTACAGCAAGAAATGTTCTCCTGCCTGACTGAGAAAGCAGTAGATGTTCTGATCCAGTTTGGCACCACATACAAATGCAAGCCAGGGTTCTCAAGTACAGAAACAGTGTCGATGCTGAGCCTGACCTCAGTGTTACACTGTCAAAAACTGATCCCAGAATAGACATGCTTGTTGAAAACTTCAACCAGCCACACACCTCTCATTGGGAATGTGTGTGTGTGTGTGTGTTTATTCCAGTTCAGAATAAAACATATGTATTTTAACAGCAACAGTTCCAACCTAGACTTTCTATCAACAATAATTTATACAGTAAGCTGTACAGTAGGCCTGATAATTTTTCATATGTACAGTTACTTGCGGTTGCACTATCAAAAAGCCTGTGTGTGTGTTCTGTTATTCATCAGTGTGATGTGATCAATCAGTTTATTCCAGTTCAGAAGGAAAATAATTTATTGTATTTTAACAACAACAGTTCCAACCTAGACAGATATGTAAGAGTGTTTTTAAATGGGGAAAATGAACATTAATATATATTAATATGGATATTTAATGTCATTATTATTTGATTTCGTCTATGTTGCATTTGTTTTAGACACAAGGGCAATGAAATGTACCAATATTTATGTATTGTTGCATATTCTCTTAAGCTTGGGTCCCAGGAAAATACAGAATTTCTAATTTGGTCCCAGGCTGAAAAAGTTTAAGAGCCTCTACTTTATATAAAGCAAACCAGGCGGAATAATTTTCTTGTTTTTTAAGTTTATGGAAAGCCAGTGGCACACTCCAACAATCAAGACATAATTTACAAAAGAAGCATGTGTTTAGTGAGTCCGCCAGATCAGAGGCTGTAGGGATGACCAGGGATGACCAGACAAAACAGAGATGCTTGTTCTAGGTCCCAAGAAACAAAGAGATATTCTGTTGAATCTGACAATTAATCTTAATGGTTGTACAGTCGTCTCAAATAAAACTGTGAAGGACCTCGGCGTTACTCTGGACCCTGATCTCTCTTTTGAAGAACATATCAAGACCATTTCAAGGACATCTTTTTTCCATCTACGTAACATTGCAAAAATCAGAAACTTTCTGTCCAAAAATGATGCAGAAAAATTAATCCATGCTTTTGTCACTTCTAGGTTAGACTACTGCAATGCTCTATTTTCCGGCTACCCGGATAAAGCACTAAATAAACTTCAGTTAGTGCTAAATACGGCTGCTAGAATCCTGACTAGAACCAAAAAATTTGATCATATTACTCCAGTGCTAGCCTCTCTACACTGGCTTCCTGTCAAAGCAAGGGCTGATTTCAAGGTTTTACTGCTAACCTACAAAGCATTACATGGGCTTGCTCCTACCTATCTCTCTGATTTGGTCCTGCCGTACATACCTACACGTACGCTACGGTCACAAGACGCAGGCCTCCTAATTGTCCCTAGAATTTCTAAGCAAACAGCTGGAGGCAGGGCTTTCTCCTATAGAGCTCCATTTTTATGGAACGGTCTGCCTACCCATGTCAGAGACGCAAACTCGGTCTCAACCTTTAAGTCTTTACTGAAGACTCATCTCTTCAGTGGGTCATATGATTGAGTGTAGTCTGGCCCAGGAGTGGGAAGGTGAACGGAAAGGCTCTGGAGCAACGAACCGCCCTTGCTGTCTCTGCCTGGCCGGTTCCCCTCTTTCCACTGGGATTCTCTGCCTCTAACCCTATTACAGGGGCTGGGTCACTGGCTTACTGGGGCTCTCTCATGCCGTCCCTGGAGGGGGTGCGTCACCTGAGTGGGTTGATTCACTGTTGTGGTCATCCTGTCTGGGTTGGCGCCCCCCTTGGGTTGTGCCGTGGCGGAGATCTTTGTGGGCTATACTCAGCCTTGTCTCAGGATGGTAAGTTGGTGGTTGAAGATATCCCTCTAGTGGTGTGGGGGCTGTGCTTTGGCAAAGTGGGTGGGGTTATATCCTTCCTGTTTGGCCCTGTCCGGGGGTGACCTCGGATGGGGCCACAGTGTCTCCTGACCCCTCCTGTCTCAGCCTCCAGTATTTATGCTGCAGTAGTTTATGTGTCGGGGGGCTGGGGTCAGTTTGTTATATCTGGAGTACTTCTCCTGTCCTATTCGGTGTCCTGTGTGAATCTAAGTGTGCGTTCTCTAATTCTCTCCTTCTCTCTTTCTTTCTCTCTCTCGGAGGACCTGAGCCCTAGGACCTGAGCTCCAGGACTACCTGACATGATGACTCCTTGCTGTCCCCAGTCCACCTGGCCATGCTGCTGCTCCAGTTTCAACTTCCACCTGACTGTGCTGCTGCTCCAGTTTCAACTGTTCTGCCTTATTATTATTCGACCATGCTGGTCATTTATGAACATTTGAACATCTTGGCCATGTTCTGTTATAATCTCCACCCGGCACAGCCAGAAGAGGACTGGCCACCCCACATAGCCTGGTTCCTCTCTAGGTTTCTTCCTAGGTTTTGGCCTTTCTAGGGAGTTTTTCCTAGCCACCGTGCTTCTACACCTGCATTGCTTGCTGTTTGGGGTTTTAGGCTGGGTTACTGTACAGCACTTTGAGATATCAGCTGATGTACGAAGGGCTATATAAATACATTTGATTTGATTTGATTTGATTTGGATGTTCTCTTGATAAGTGTGTGAATTACACAATTTTCCTGTCCTGCCAAAATGTAATGAGAGCTTTTGGGTGGCAGGTGAAATGTATGGAGTAAAAAGTACATACTTGTCTTTAGGAATGTAGTGATGTAAAAGTAGTCAAAAATATGATTAGTAAAGTAAAGTAATACTTTCAAGTACTTTTACTTAAATACTTTACACCTCTTCTCATTTCAGAGTGTCTCAAGTTTCAACAAGATTGAGAACTCTTTTTCCATCACTGACTATAGCATTTTGGTGTTTTTCCACCAAATTTGTCTGATCTCCTATGCATGAGGAGAACGTGGTGGTGGTGTTGAGTTTTTTTCCCCCATAGACAAGGGTTCACCAATGTCAGTGTAACTTATCAATTTACAATAACCATCCAATAACTTGTAGAGCTCATGCGGTAAGTGCTAAGCAAACTCGTAGAACACCCTGGTGATGACACTTGAATGAACACACACCACTGATAATTTTCCCTGTCTGAATCACAATAACAATTGGATTAGTTCTAATTGGATTACTAATTATGTAGTGTAATTGCCTAATTACTTACATGTAAGACTGATCAAATCCAATGACATGCTCGTTTCTGTGTCTCCCGATGGGTGTACGTCTGTGTTGGCGAGAGTGCCATTTTAAACCCACTTTCACTGATGGATTGATTTGACACAGAATGTTGCATCTGGCGACAGCGATAAGGGCAACTCCCCGCAGGTCTGTCTCTTTTAATGGTTTTATATAGCAGCCATAGTAGATGGAGGATCAGCTGTAATGCTTCAGAGGCATTTTGATATTAAGAGTCTTCTAGTCTTATAGACATGTCTCTTTTAGAGCTGAACACATCCCATCCCCCTTTACTCTAAGCAGTTAGAAAAACATTCTGTCTGATGGAACCAAAAGACTTATGGGAGGACCATTCTCATTACCAGCCTAAAGTGAGCAGTTTAAAGTTTAAGTGATTAGTTGGATAAAATAATGCTGAACTTCTTTATGTTTTAAATGCTCCAGAAAAGTATAACCATCCCACAGAACATACAGTGCCTTGCGAAAGTATTCGGCCCCCTTGAACTTTGCGACCTTTTGCCACATTTCAGGCTTCAAACATAAAGATATAAAACTGTATTTTTTTGTGAAGAATCAACAACAAGTGGGACACAATCATGAAGTGGAACGACATTTATTGGATATTTCAAACTTTTTTAACAAATCAAAAACTGAAAAATTGGGCGTGCAAAATTATTCAGCCCCCTTAAGTTAATACTTTGTAGCGCCACCTTTTGCTGCGATTACAGCTGTAAGTCGCTTGGGGTATGTCTCTATCAGTTTTGCACATCGAGAGACCATTCCTCCTTGCAAAACAGCTCGAGCTCAGTGAGGTTGGATGGAGAGCATTTGTGAACAGCAGTTTTCAGTTCTTTCCACAGATTCTCGATTGGATTCAGGTCTGGACTTTGACTTGGCCATTCTAACACCTGGATATGTTTATTTTTGAACCATTCCATTGTAGATTTTGCTTTATGTTTTGGATCATTGTCTTGTTGGAAGACAAATCTCCGTCCCAGTCTCAGGTCTTTTGCAGACTCCATCAGGTTTTCTTCCAGAATGGTCCTGTATTTGGCTCCATCCATCTTCCCATCAATTTTAACCATCTTCCCTGTCCCTGCTGAAGAAAAGCAGGCCCAAACCATGATGCTGCCACCACCATGTTTGACAGTGGGGATGGTGTGTTCAGGGTGATGAGCTGTGTTGCTTTTACGCCAAACATAACGTTTTGCATTGTTGCCAAAAAGTTCAATTTTGGTTTCATCTGACCAGAGCACCATCTTCCACATGTTTGGTGTGTCTCCCAGGTGGCTCGTGGCAAACTTTAAACAACACTTTTTATGGATATCTTTAAGAAATGGCTTTCTTCTTGCCACTCTTCCATAAAGGCCAGATTTGTGCAATATACGACTGATTGTTGTCCTATGGACAGAGTCTCCCACCTCAGCTGTAGATCTCTGCAGTTCATCCAGAGTGATCATGGGCCTCTTGGCTGCATCTCTGACCAGTCTTCTCCTTGTATGAGCTGAAAGTTTAGAGGGACGGCCAGGTCTTGGTAGATTTGCAGTGGTCTGATACTCCTTCCATTTCAATATTATTGCTTGCACAGTGCTCCTTGGGATGTTTAAAGCTTGGGAAATCTTTTTGTATCCAAATCCGGCTCACAACAGTATCTCGGACCTGCCTGGTGTGTTCCTTGTTCTTCATGATGCTCTCTGCGCTTTTAACGGACCTCTGAGACTATCACAGTGCAGGTGCATTTATACGGAGACTTGATTACACACAGGTGGATTGTATTTATCATCATTAGTCATTTAGGTCAACATTGGATCATTCAGAGATCCTCACTGACCTTCTGGAGAGACTTTGCTGCACTGAAAGTAAAGGGGCTGAATAATTTTGCACGCCCAATTTTTCAGTTTTTGATTTGTTAAAAAGTTTGAAATATCCAATAAATGTCGTTCCACTTCATGATTGTGTCCCACTTGTTGTTGATTCTTCACAAAAGAAATACAGTTTTATATCTTTATGTTTGAAGCCTGAAATGTGGCAAAAGGTCGCAAAGTTCAAGGGGGCCGAATACTTTCGCAAGGCACTGTATGTTGAGCACTTGTTGGCTGCTTTCCCATCACTCTGCGGTCCAACTCATCCCAAAGCATCTCAATTGGGTTGAGGTCAGGTGATTGTGGAGGCCAGGTCATCTGATGCACAACTCCATCACTCTCCTTCTTGGTCAAATAACCCTTACATAACCTGGAGGTGGGTTTTAGGTCATTGTCCTGTTGAAAAACAAATGTCTCACTAAGCGCAAACCAGATGGGATGGCGTATCGCTGTAGAATGCTGTGGTAGCCATGCTGGTTAAGTGTGCCTTGAATTCTAAATAAATCACAGACATTGTCACCAGCAAAGCAGCCCAACACCATCACACCTTCTCCACCATGCTTCACGGTGGGAACTACACATGCGGAGATCATCCGTTCACCTACTCTGCGTCTCACAAAGACACGGTGGTTGGAACCAAAGACCTCAAATTTGGACTCATCAGAACAAGGGACAGATTTCCACCAGCCTAATGTCCATTACTCATGTTTCTTGGCCCAAGCAAGTCTCTTCTTCTTATTGGTGTCCTTTAGTAGTGGTTTCTTTGAAGCAATTCGACCATGAATGCCTGATTCACGCAGTCTCCTCTGAACAGTTGATGTTGAGATGTGTCTATTACTTCAACACCGTGAATAATTTATTTGGGCTGCAATTTGAGGTGCAGTTAACTCTAATGAATGTATCCTCTACGGCAGAGGTAACTCTGGGTATTCCTTTCCTGTGGCTGTCCTCATGAGAGCCAGTTTCATCATAGCGCTTGATGGTTTTGCATCTGCACTTGAAGAAACTTTCAAAGTTCTTGAAATCTTCTGGATTGAGTGACCTTCATGTCTTAAAGTAATGTTGTACTGTTGTTTATCTTTGCTTATTTGAGTTGTTCTTGACATATTATGGACTTGGTCTTTTACAATAGAAATGAAGAATATACATATATATAGAGAGACAAGAGAGCGAGAGAGAGAATAATAAGCTAATTAGTTGTGACCTACATTTTTTTAAATACCAATTGACAGTGTTTTAACCCCAACACACCCTGTCTTTGTTTTTACAAGAGAGTCGCAGTCAGTTGAAAATACAGACATTTTTAATACGTTTGGTTCTCCTCGCTAATTAGCAGGTCTAGAACAGAGAACAGACCCACGCTCCACTGAGGAGAGACTATTGCAATGTGTGTGTTGCGTGTGTGTGTACTTTTTCTTTCTCTCTCTCGGTCTCTCACCTGCGTTGTTTATAAATTCTCCTGTCATTAAACTTGGCAGTAGAACATTGCCTGAACACAATGTAGATAAACATCTGGTGTCTGAACACAATGTAGATTAACATCTGGCCTTCGTCTCTGACTGGTAAAACAAGTGTTCCTCCAATTATGACATGGTCTTCTTTCTACCTTTAAAATCATCATGCCTCCGTTCATATACTTGAAATACTTGAAGAAAAAAGACACTATTTACTGTCCTAGTTTATGTACCTGGCTTTGAGCCTTCAGCCACAGAGCCATTGTAGACCTGGTTCTGGAACTCTGGCCGGTTGTCATTCATGTCGATGACGTAGATGTATAGGTCTATGGGGCTTTCCACCTTGTTCCCATTCATGTCCACAGCATGGGCCCGCAGCTGCAAACAACAAAACAAAAAAAAACATATGAGGATTGTATAAATCCTGTAAATGCAACAGTAACTTTGACGATAACTAAAGAAGCACTGATCGACATAAAACATCGAAGGAGACATTGACATAAACATAACAGGACACATTGTATACACAGGCTGGACTTCATCCTGTAACTGCAATGGTAACTTTGAGGCTAATTAATGCAGTACTGATTGACATGAACCATCAAAAGAGACATATTGACAAACATAACAGCAATTAATCCTTGGACTGCAATTAATCCTGTCATTTCAGATCTCTTCCACAAGTGTGTCTAATGTAATTGCATACTAGAGTGTCCAGGAAAATCCACTAACGCCGACCATTGAAATCCGGCCATGCACAGCTTAGTTTCAAAACAACCTTGATTCTGACTGTTGGTTGTGAGAGGTATGTTTATTGGAAGCTCCACAATTGAAGCAATAATTCCAGTCTTTTATTTGGCACGACAGAGAGAGCCCGTTGGAGTGCCTGTGTTGATAATTGCCAATAAGAAAAAGAGATTCTAACATGTTGTGTTCAAACACAGCCCAGCTAACGTATAATGTTCTGAGAACCATATGTTTCTTAGAGCTTGGTGAGAGACTGGTTGTCCTATGGTTATTTTGCATACAACCTACCGGCAACATTTTGGGAATGATTCTTCAGGGGGAATTTCAGTACTTCAGCATAACGTTTTTTTTTGCAGGTTTCTTCATAGTCCTTTTTAAAGTCCTGTTCTCAGAACATTCAGAACACTTTCCAAAAAACCACAAGAAATCATGAGTAATGTTCAAAGAAGGATCGACCCTTTTTTACAGTTTTCGCCTAAAATTACATACCCAAATCTAACTGCCTGTAGCTCAGGACCTGAAGCAAGGATATGCATATTCTTGATACCATTTGAAAGGAAACACTTTGAAGTTTGTGCAAATGTGAAATTAATGTTGGAGAATAAAACACATTAGATCTGGAAAAAGATAATACATAGAAAAACATGCATTTTTATTATTATTTTATTTTTTCATCATATTTGAAATGCAAGAGAAAGGGCACAATGTATTATTCCAGTTTAGGCACAACTTATATTTTGGCCACTAGATGGAAGAAGTGTATGTGCAAAGTTTTGCACTGATGCAATGAACAATTGTCATATCAAGTCTGTACAAATGTGCCTAATTGGTTTATTAATACATTTTCATGTTCATAACTGTGCACTCTCCTCAAACAATAGCATGGTATTCTTTCACTGTAACATTTACTGTAATTTGGACAGTGCAGTTAGATTAACAAGAATTTAAGCTTTCTGCCCATATCAGACATGTTTTTGTCCAGGGAAATTCTCTTGTTACTTACAACCTCATGCTAATCACATTAACGCACGTTAGCTCAACCGTCCCGCAGTGGGGACACCGATCCTGTAAACATATACAATCCATTCTGAGCATGAAAAAACCTCTCACTATCCTCTGTCTTGTTAAGTGTCTTCGGGTGTTTTGGCCATGCCCACTAATTGACCACACCTGATCTTAATGTGTGCTTGTTTCCTTTCAAATGGAGTCTGATTGAATAGCCAAAAATAAACTGCTTTGTATGAATAAAAAACAACAACATGGCATGCTATTTCCATCATGGTGGCACAGTGGACTAATTCCATGGATAGAAAACAGCAGAGCATAGTTTTGAATCTCACTGACGCCATGCCACAATGAAAGATAAATGTGTTTGCATGATTAATGCCGAAGCAAATGAATTCATGTTTGTCCTATCTGTGCTTGGAGTTTAAAACAATTAGCCTAAGATAGCAGTGTTATTGAAAGTCTTATTGAAACATGTTCTCAAATAACCTAGAATTTAAATTCTCAGAATGCAAAAGAAAACTCCCAGGGAACTTTTCAGGGAACCATAGTAAAACATTCTCAGAACCTCCCTGCAACCTAAAAATGTACATTCCCAGAAGAGGCAAAATTTTCACGTACGTCCTCAGAATGTTTTTTTTTTTTACAGTTAGGAAACTTATGGCTTCGTTCCCAGAACCAATGGGAAACCAAAAACATGCTCAGCTCACACGCCGACAGAGATGGTTGCCTTGCTTCCCTTTTTTAGGAAACTATGCAGTATTTTGTTTTTTTATGTATTATTTCTTACACTGTTACCCCAGGAAATCTTAAGTCTAATTACATACTGTCGGGAAGAACTATTGGATATAAGAGCAATGTCAACTTACCAACATTACGACCAGGAATACTACTTTCCCGAAGCGGATCCTCTGTTTGGACCACCACCCAGGACAATGGATTGGATCTCAGTAGGCGGCCCAAAACAACGGCGCCGCAGAAGGGGCAGACGGAGCGGTTTTCTGGTCAGGCTCCGTAGATGGGAACATCGCTCACTGCTCCCAAGTATACTACTCGCCAATGTCCAGTCTCTTGACAACAAGGTAGATGAAATTCAAGCAAGGGCTGTCTTCCAGAGAGACATCAGAGATTGTAACATTCTCTGTTTCACAGAAACATGGCTCACTCGGGATACGTTATCAGAGTCTGTACAGCCACCCGGTTTCTTTCACGCATCGCGCTGACAGAAACAAACATCTCTCTGGTAAGAAGAAGGGCAGGGGTATATGCCTTATGATTAACGAGTCGTGGTGTGATCATAACAATATACAGGAACAAGAGTCCTTTTGTTCACCTGACCTAGGATTCCTTAGAATCAAATGCCGACCGCATTATCTACCAAGAGAATTCTCTTCGATTATAATCACAGCCGTGAATATCCCCTCCCCCAAGCAGACACCTCGACAGCCCTGAAAGAACTTCATTAGACTCTATGTGTCACGTTCTGACCTTAGTTCCTTTGTTTTGTCTTTGTTTTAGTATGGTCAGGGTGTGAGTTGGGGTGGGTAGTCTATGTTTATTTTTCTATGTTGGTTTTTGAGTTTGGCCTGGTATGGTTCTCAATCAGAGGCAGGTGACGTTAGTTATCTCTGACTGAGAATCATACTTAGGTAGCCTTTTTCCACCTGTGTTTCGTGGGTGTTTATTTTCTGTTTTGTGGTTCATCACTAGACAGGACTCTTTCGTTTGTTCGTTCTTCCTAGTTGTTATTTTGTTTAGTGTTCAGTTTTCATTATATTAAAAATCATGAACACTTATCACGCTGCACCTTGGTCCTCACCTTCTTCCACCGACGATGGCCGTTACAGAAACACCCACCACCAAAGGACCAAGCAGCGTGGTAACAGGCAGCAGCAGCAGCAGCGATCGCAGGACTCCTGGACATGGGAGGAGATTCTGGACGGCAAGGGACCCTGGGCACAGGCTGGAGAATATCGCCGCCCAAGGCTGAGCTGGAGGCAGCCGTATGAGGAGGCAGCACGGCAGCGTGGGTGGAAGCCCGAGAGGCAGCCCCAAAAATGTATTGGGGGGTGGCACACGGGGAATGTGGCTAAGTCAGGTAGGAGACCTGAGCCAACTCCCCGTGCTTACCGTGGAGAGAGAGGGACCGGGCAGGCAGCGTGTTATGCCGTGAGGCGCACGGTGTCCCGGTGCGTGTGCATAGCTCGGTGCGTTACATTGCAACGCCTCGTATCGGCCGGGCTAGAGTGGGCATCGAGCAGGTGCCATGAAGCCGGCTCAGCGCATCTGGTCTCCAGTGAGTCTCCTCGGGCCAGTGTACATGGCACCAGCCCTATGCATGGTGTCCCCGGTTCGCCAGCACAGCCCAGTGCGGGCTATTCCACCTCGCCGCACTGGCCTGGCTACGGGCAGCATTCAGCCAGGTAGGGTTGGGCAGGCTCGGTGCTCGAGACCTCCAGTGCGCCTCCACGGTCTGGTCTATCCGGTGCAGACTCCATGCACCAGACCTTTGGTGGCAGCCCCCTGCACCAGGCTGTCTCTCCGTCTCCTTCCTACAGGTGCTCCCGCCTTTCCAGTGCTGTCAGAGTCTTCCTCCTGTCCAGCGCTGTCAGAGTCAGGGTGTCCTGAGCTGCCAGAGTCTCCCGTCTGTCCTGAGCTGCCAGAGTCGCCCGTCTGTCCTGAGCTGCCAGAGTCGCCCGTCTGTCCTGAGCTGCCAGAGTCACCCGCCAATCAGGAGCTGCCAGAGCCGCCAGTCAGCCAGGAGCTGCCAGAGCCGCCAGTCAGCAAGGAGCTGCCAGAGCCATCAGTCAGTCAGGAGCTGCCAGAGCCGTCCGTCACGCCGGCGCTGCCAGAATCGCCCTTCACTCCGGAGCTGCCGGAGTCTCCCGTCCGTCCAGTGCTGCCGCAATCTCCCGTCCATTTGGGACCTGGGGCTAGGGTCCCCAGTCCGAGGTCGGCGGCGAGGGTTGTCATTTTTAAGAGGCCAAGGAGGCGGAGAAAGAGGCGGAGAAAAACTATGGTGAAATGGGGTCCACATCCCGCGCCAGAGCCGGCACCGCGGACAGACGCCCACCCAGACCCTCCCCTATAGTTTCAGGTTTTGCGGCCGGAGTCTGCACCTGTGGGGGGGGAGTACTGTCACGTTCTGACCTTAGTTCCTTTGTTTTGTCTTTGTTTCAGTATGGTCAGGGCGTGAGTTGGGGTGGGTAGTCTATGTTTGGTTTTCTATGTTGGTTTTTGAGTTTGGCCTGGTATGGTTCTCAATCAGAGTCGTTAGTTGTCTCTGATTGAGAATCATACTTAGGTAGCCTTTTTCCACCTGTGTTTCGTGGGTGTTTATTTTCTGTTTTGGGGTTCATCACTAGACAGGACTCTTTCGTTTGTTCGTTCTTCCTAGTTGTTATTTTGTTTAGTGTTCAGTTTTGATTATATTAAAAATCATGAACTCTTACCACGCTGCACCTTGGTCCTCACCTTATTCCACCGACGACGACCGTTACACTATGTAATCTGGAAATCACATATCCTGAGGCTGCATTTATTGTAGCTGAGGATTTTAACAAAGCTAATCTGAAAACAAGGCTACCTAAATTTTATCAGCATATCGAATGTGTGACCGGGCTGGCAGCATTCTGGATCATTGCTACTCTAACTTCCGCAACCCATACAAAGCCCTCCCTCGACCCTCCTTTCGGCAAATCTGACCACGACTCCATTTTGTTGCTCCCAGCTTATAGACAGAAACTAAAACAGGAAATGCTCATGCTCAGGTCTGTTCAACACTGGTCAGACCAATCTGATTCCAAGCATCAAGATTGCTTTGATCACGTGGACTGGGATATGTTCCGGATAGCCTCAGACAACAGCACTGATGTATACGCTGATTCAGTGAGCAAGTTTATTAGCAAGTGCATCAGTGATATTGTACCCACGGTGACTATTAAAACCTTACCCAACCGGAAACCGTGGATTGATGGCAGCAAACTGAAAGCGCGAACCACTGCTTTTAATCATGGCAAGGTAACCGGAAACATGACGAAAACAAACAGTGCAGCTATTCCCTCCGCAAGGCAATTAAAAGCTAAGCATCAGTATAGAGACAAAGTAGAGTCGCAATTCAACGGCTCAGACACGAGACGTACAGTTGAAGTCGGAAGTTTACATACACCTTAGCCAAATAAATTTAAACTCAGTTTCTCACAATTCTAGACATTTAATCCTGGTAAAAACTTCCCTGTCTTAGGTCAGTTAGGATCACCACTTTATTTTAAGAATGTGAAATGTCAGAATAATAGAGAGAATTATTTATTTCATCTTTTATTTCTTTCATCAAATACCCAGTGGGTCAGATGTTTACATACACTCAATTAATATTTGGTAGCATTGCCTTTAAATTGTTTTACTTGGGTCAAATGTTTCGGATAGCCTTCCACAAGCTTCCCACAATAAGTTGGCCCATTCCTCCTGACAGAGCTGGAGAAACTGAGTCAGGTTTGAAGGCCTCCTTGCTCGCACACACTTTTTCAGTTCTGCCCACAAATGTTCTATGGGATTGAGGTCCGGGCTTTGTGATGGCCACTCCAATACCTTGACATTGCTGTCCTTAAGCCTTTTTGTCACAACTTTGGAAGCATTTTTGGGGTCATTGTCCATTTGGAAGGCCCATTTGCGAACAAGCTTTAACTTCTTCGATATAGGGGGCGCTCTTTTAATTTTTGGATGAAAAACGTTCCCGTTTTAAACAAGATATTTCGTCACGAAAAGATCCTCAACTATGCATATAATTGACAGCTTTGGAAAGAAAACACGCTGACGTTTCCAAAACTGCAAAGATATTGTCTGTGAGTGCCACAGAACTGATGTTACAGAAAAAACCCAGATAAAAATACAATCAGGAAGTGCCGCATTTTTTGAAACCGCCTCATGGCAATGACTCCTTATATGGCTGTGGAGGAGCTAGGAGTCAGCTTACCTTTTCCACGTTTTCCCCAAGGTGTCTGCAGCATTGTGACGTATTTGTAGGCATATCATTGGAAGATTGTCCCTAAGAGACTACATTTACCAGGTGGTCGCTTGGTGTCTCCGTTGCAATTATTGCGTAATCTCCAGCTGCAAGTACTTTTCCGTTTGCTACTGAGGAGAAACCCAACTGCCACGAAGGATTTATCATTGAATAGATATGTGAAAAACACCTTGAGGATGATTCTAAACAACGTTTGCCATGTTTCTGTCGATATTATGGAGTTAATTTGGAAAAAAGTTTGGCGTTGTAGTGAATGAATTTTCTTTTTTTTTTGTGAAGTGATGAACAAAATGGAGCGATTTCTCCTACACAAATAATATTTTTGGAAAAAATGAACATTTGCTATCTAACTGAGTCTCCTCATTGAAAACATCCGAAGTTCTTCAAAGGTAAATTATTTTATTTGAATGCTTTTATTGTTTTTATGAAAATGTTGCCTGCTGAATGCTAGGCTTAATGCTATGCTAGGCTATCAATACTCTTACACAAATGCTTGTGTAGCTTTGGTTGAAAAGCATATTTTGAAAATCTGAGATGACAGTGTTGTTATTAACAAAAGGCTAAGCTTGTGTTTCAATATATTTATTTCATTTCATTTGCGATTTTCATGAATAGAAAAAGTTGCGTTATGCTAATGCGTTATAGTTTAAGTATTTTTCTGTCGATTTCTCAGCCAAGCAGGATGAACAAACGTGACATTTTTCGCCCACAAAAATATTATTTAAACAAAAAATTAACATTTGCTATCTAACTGGGTGTCTCCTGAGTGAAAGCATCTGAAGTTCTTCAAAGGTAAATGATTTAATTTGGTTGCTTTTCTTATTTTTGTGAAAATGTTGCCTGCTGCCAGCACAGACTAGCATAGCATTATGCCATGCTAAACTTACACAAATGCTTGTCTAGCGTTGCCTGTAACGCATATTTTGAAAATCTGAGATGACAGTGTTGTTAACAAAAGGCTAAGCTTGTGTTTGAATGTATTTATTTCATTTAATTTGCGATTTTCATGAATAGGAAACATTGCGTTATGGTAATGTACTTGAGGCTATGATTACGCTCCCGGATACGGGATTGCTCGTCGCTAGAGGTTAACGTCCTCACTGATGTCTTGAGATGTTGCTTCAATATATCCACATAATTTCCTGGCTCATGATGCCATCTATTATGTGAGGTGCACCAGTCCCTCCTGCAGCTAAGCACCCCCAGAACATGATGCTGCCACCCCCGTGATTCACGGTTGGGATGGTGTTCTTCAGCTTGCAAGCCTCTACCTTTTTCCTCCAAACATAACGAAACAGTTCTATTTTTGTTTCATCAGACCAGAGGAAATTTGTCCCCATGTGCAGTTGCAAACCATAGTCTGGCTTTTTTATGGTGGTTTTGGAGCAGTGGCTTCTTCCTTGCTGAGCGGCCTTTCAGGTTATGTCGATATAGGACTTGTTTTTCTGTGGATATAGATATTTTTGTACCTGTTTCCTCCAGCATCTTCACAAGGTCCGTTGCTGTTGTTCTGGGTTTGATTTGCACTTTTCACACCAAAGTACATTCATCTCTAGGAGACAGAACGTGTCTCCTTCCTGAGCGGTATGATGGCTGCGTGGTCCCATGGTGTTTATACTTATATGGGTTTGAAGTTAGGCCTTGAAATACATCTACGGGTACACCTCCAATTTACTCAAATTATATCAATTAGCCTATCAGAAGCTTCTCGAGCCATGACATAATTTCTGGAATTTTCCAAGCTTTCAAGGCACAGTCAGCTTAGCATATGTCAACTTTTGACCCACTGGAATTGTGATACAGTGAATTATAAGTGAAATAATCTGTCTGTAAACAATTGTTGGAAAAATTACTTGTGTCATGCACAAAGTAGATGTCCTAGCCGACTTGCCAAAACTATAGTTTGTTAAAATACATTTGTCGAGTGGTTAAAAATTAGTTTTAATGACTCCAACCTAAGTGTATGTAAACTTCCGACTTCAACTGTATGTGGCAGGGTCTACAGTCAATCACGGATTACAAAATGAAAACCATTCCCGTTGCTAACACCGACGTCTTTCTCCCAGACAAACTAAACAACTTCTTTGCTCGCTTTGAGTGCCACTGACACGGCCCACTACCAAAACCTGCGGGCACTCCTTCACTGCAGCCAATGTGAGTAAAACATTTAAACGTGTTAACCCTCGCAGGGCTGCCGGCATAGACGGCCTCCCTAGCCGCGTCCTCAGAGCATGCGCAGACCAGCTGGCTGGTGTGTTTACGGACATATTCAATCAGTCCCTATCCCAGTCTGCTCTTCTCAAATGCTTCAAGAGGGCCACCATTGTTCCTGTTCCCAAGAAAGCTAAGGTAACTGAGCTAAACAACTATCGCCCCGTAGCACTCACTTCCGTCATTATGAAGTGATTTGAGAGACTAGTCAAGGATAATATCACCTCCACCCTACCTGACACCCTATACCTACTCCAAATTTCTTACCGCCCCAATAGGCCCTTACCGCCCCAACAACGCAATCACAATCGCAATCACACTGCACACTGCCCTAACCAATCTGGACAAGAGGAATACCTATGTAAGAATGCTGTTCATCGATTACAGCTCAGCATTTAACACCATAGTACCCTCCAAACTCGTCATTAGGGTCTCGACCTGGACTTTCTGACGGACCGCCCCCAGGTGGTGAAGGTAGGAAACAACATTTTACCCTGCTGATCCTCAACACTGGGGCCCCACAAGGGTGCATTCTCAGCCCTCTCCTGTACTCCCTGTTCACCCATGACTGTGTGGCCATGCACGCCTCCAACTCAATCATCAAGTTTGCAGACGACACCACAGTGGTAGGCTTGATTACCAACAATAACGAGACGGCCTACAGGGAGGAGGTGAGCGCCCTCAGAGTGTGGTGTCAGGAAAATAACCTCACACTCAACGTCAACAAAACAAAGGAGATGATTGTGGACTTCAGGAAACAGCAGATGGAGCACCCCCCTATCCACATCGACGGGACAGTAGTGGAGAAGGTGGAAAGTTTTAAGTTCCTCTGCATACACATCACGTACAAACTGAAATGGTCCACCCACACAGACAGCGTGGTGAAGAAGGCGCAACAGCGCCTCTAAAATATAACTTGTTTCTATTTTTTATGCTTGATGCGCTGCAAGTCCCACCTCTCCCGTCTCCTCATTGGTTTTTAAGAGCTGAAACTGAAACTGAACTGACTGAAAGATTAAAGGTCCACACTCAAGTCCAGTTGGTGGTGGTAATGCACCTTAAAGTTGGTTGCCAACCGTCATATAAAATCAGAAGAAGGAGACTGAAGGAAGAGAAATTACTAGAAACTAACTAAATTGACCCTTTTATATGGGAATGAATTGTTGAAGTAGAGGTCCTTGTACATTTCAGGTAAAATAACAACCCAATGTTTATATCCCAGGACAAATTAGCTAGCAACAGCAAGCTAGCTAAATGGCCGTGATTGTTTCATGCATTTCGACCTGTCCCCAAATAAATAAAGTTGGTTCAGACTTCGTTTTGATATTTCAACATGCGTGTCCTGATCTCATCTGGTGTGGGTGGACAAAATCAACCTGCGCGTGATGCCGCACGAGGCCACACGCACGTGCCCGGTCTAGTCAACATGTGAGAGGAAGGAGTGACAACCCCGTGTCTGAATACCCATGTTGACTAATGATGTCTCACAGCTCTAGACACCATTATATTTGAAAGGCAAAGAACACCATCATTGTCTCTCCAAATAGCTCTTTAAAAAATAAAGTCATGAAAATCCAGATCGAGATGGAGAGACTTGTGTTGGAGGTTGTCTTTCTCATACACCTTCACAGTCATGTGGGCAGTGGACCCTTTTATTACAGCAAGTACAACATTGACAAACATAATATCTTTACTATTCACAGAAAGAAGCAATGTTCTTTAGAACGGTGCCAGAGGGCTGAATGGTAAAGAGGAGCCTCAAGCTACAGCATCGACACCTGCCTTCTTCAAAAAATGATTCATCTTGCTTTGTGTCTGTTCCGCATGGTGTGGAAACACACACACTGACGGATTTCACATTGACTGACTTCTGCTCTCACACACGTGAGCACATAAATACACACACACACACACACACAAACACAGGCACACACACACACACAAACACCGTGTAAACACGTCCAAACGCTGTTGTTTCAGCCACTTAATATTCCCCCAGACGATGAGTTTCACTAGGCCAGAGCACAACAAACAAACAAACAAAGAGAGAAACACCAACAAAAAAAACAAGCCCAATCTGTTTCCTCAGCTGTGGACTCTGCATGGTGTGTGGTGTAAGGGGATGGGGGATGACGGAGCCAATGGACATTTGATCTGAGAGCCTGGAGGAGTGTGTGAGGAGTATGTGAGCAGTGTGTGTGGACTGCTAATGTGTGATTTTGGGCCGTCATTAGCATGCTGGTGGGCGGGACTGAGAAACGCATCGCCAACCACCAGCGCCGCCACAGCAACCACTGATGGGGTCTGTCCAATTCCCCCGAGGCACACCCGTCAACATCTTCATCAAAACACACAAATGCACACACACGCACGCACACACAATTCTCTTGGCTGGCTCCCAGCTGCTCTCTCCCTACAGCTGTATGTGGAGAAAAACAAAACTACACCCACACGCTAACCTCAGAGTTCCGCTTCCTCTGATGGAAGCCTGTCAAAAACACCAGTCATGTCTTTCGTATCAAAGAACAGACCAGAACATATGTGACCCATTCCAGGAAGCTAGGCGTATGTCGCACATCACTACTTAAATCCTCTTTGGGATAGTGGGTAGCATTTCCACTTTTGGATAAATAGCGTGCCCAATTTCAACTTCCTGCTACTCATGCCAAGAATATAAGATATGCATATTATTAGTAGATTTGCATAGAAAACACTCTGAAGTTTCTAAAACTGTTTGAATCATGTCTGTGAGTTTAACATAACTTATGTAGCAGGCAAAACCACCGAGGACTAACCATTCAGATTTGTTTTTGAGGTCACTGTCTAAACAAACAAAATTTCTAAGGCACTTGTTTGCAGTTCCTACCGCTTCCACTGGATGTCACCAGTCTTTGGAAATTGGTTGAGGTTATTCCTTTGTGTAATGAACAAGTACGGCCATCTTGAATTTGTGTCATTTGAAGTGTACTTTTTGAGAAGGCGCATGACTAGAAAAGTAGAGTGAGTTTGTTGTCTTCCTGTATTGAACACAGATTGTCCCGTCTACAATTTGATTGATTATTAACAAAACCTAAAGTTGTTTTACAAAAGTAGTTTGAAAAATTTTGGCAAAGTTTACAGGTAACTTTTGAGAGATTTGTTAGTAACATTGCGTGAATTGGAAGCTGTTTTTTTCTGGATCAAACGCGCCAAATAAATTGACATTTTGGATATATATCGACGGAATTAATCGAACAAAAGGACCATTTGTGATGTTTATGGGACATATTGGAGTGCCAACAAAAGAAGCTCATCAAAGGTAAGGCATGATTTATATTTTATTTCTGCGTTTTGTGTGGTGCCTGCAGGGTTGAAATATGCTACTCTCTCTTTGTTTACTGTTGTGCTATCATCAGATAATAGCATCTTATGCTTTCGCCAAAAAGCCTTTTTGAAATATGACTTGTTGGCTGGATTCACAACGAGTGTAGCTTTAATTTGGTATCTTACATGTGTGATTTAATAAAAGTATGATTTTTATAGTATTTTATTTGAATTTGGCGCTCTGCATTTTCCCTGGCAATTGTCAAGTGGGACGCGACTGTCCCACCTATCCCAGTGACAGGAACCTTCCCGTTAGCCATGATTGACTGATATAATAATGGATGGGCTGTACATGCCGAGAGATAAGTTCAGAATGATCTGCCATGTAGCATGCTTCTGTCTATAACATGAGCTGCTCAGTATGTGTAGATAATCCTTGCTACCACAGCTTTTAAAAAAGATATTATGAAGAACTGCAAAATTGTTGCTACTGCTCTCAATATTGCTGCCCTGAATTTAACATGCATTTCGACAAAGATTTGAGGGGAATAGTTGTCATGGACTACTTTCGGGTGGATGATCATGCCATGTTGACTCTCTCTGACTCTGAAAATGAATCAGACAATGAGGAAATCCTTAATTTAGGTAAAAACATTTTAATTGAACCAGACATTGTAGAGTCTTCTGATGAAAGGGATGGGGAAGAAACGGCGATCAACGGTACTGTTGTCACAGAAGAAGTTGACCAAGTTTGAAATCAGTAGAATGCCCGGTGGAAGAAGAGTATGATTGCAAATGAGGAGGGAGTTGAAAAGAGAACACAGAAGGCTGTTGTATAAAACACCTGTCTCCGGATTACATCTTCAAACTAAGGGCAACCATGGCATCCATGACAGAGGGGGAGAAGCGTTCATCCATGTATATGGGCAAAAGTCTAGCTACATTTTCAGATATTATACTTTTCTAATATTATATTATACGTTTGTCGTAAAGTCATTTTCATTACAAATTAAAGTGTAATGTTAGCTAGCTAGCAGATGTTAGCTGGCTGGCTCACCAGCTAATGTTACGTGTATAATCTTTGTAGTAATGTTATTATTATCTCAGAAAGCCATTTACATTACTAGCTATAGCATATAGCTAGCTAGATTACATTGAACCTAGTTGGTTAGCTTTAGCTACCTGCAGATTCATGCATGGTACATGGTAGTACTGTATGGGTTGGGATTATGGTTCATTGTTTAGATAAAAGACTAAACAAAAGACTCCACTATACAAGTAACCATTTCACTGTACCATTTACACCTTCTACATCCTGTGCATGTGACAAACAAACTTTGATTTGATTTAATATATTATGTGTAATGTGAAGAACAACATGACCTACACCAAAGTCAGATTAGGATATGGGCCAAGGTCTAGATCAAATGTATTTTACTACTACTTTCACCACTTTTAGTATCGAAAGCTTTGGTAGTTTACTACACTACCTTACTCACTCTGTTTAGCACAAGGCCTCACATGTGAATCCTTAAAGAGATTGGGTGGGGCTAAGGCTTAAGCATGTGTGAACGATGCTGAATGGGTGTAGACAAAGAAGAGCTCTCCAGTAGGTGTACCAAAAACATTCATGAGGCATTTTATCAAAAGTGGGGTTACAAATTTAGCAACTTTCAAAGCAGAATTAACTTCCAATTGTTTCTCCACTGCAGTTTATCACATACCATTTTCTATCTCTGAGTCTCTACTTTAACAAAATGTTGCCAAATATCACCGAATCAAAGTGGTGGGTCACATATAAAGTTATCTACACCAACCATGAGCAGTAAAAACCAAGAGCAGAGAAGGGTCTTCACAGGTAACTCATAAATTGAAAGTCTAGTGCTATCTCTGTCTTACCGGTTGGGTGACTAACACCTGGCTCCTCTGAGGCTCTAACACCGAGCTCCTCCCAGGATCTAACACCAGGCTCTAACACCAGGGTCTAACACCAGGCTCCTCTTAGGCTCAAACAAAAAGCTCCTCTCAGGCCCTAATACCAAGCTCCCCTCAGGCTGTAATACCAAGCTCCCCTCAGGCTGTAATACAAGGCTCCTCTCAGGCTTTAATAACGAGCCCCTGTCAGGCTCTAACACCAAGCTCCTGTCAGGCTCTAACACCAAGCTCCAACATCAGGCTCCACTCAGGCTCAGGCTTGTTTACAGTTGCCAGTCCAGTTCACTAGGCCTTAACAAGCACTCAATGACCTGACTGACTTATTGATCCCTCCCGTGCCAAGAGGTGTAGGAGCATGTGTACTAACATCCACCAGCTCGCAAAGAGACCTGACACCACTGGGCTGGCCTGACCAGGTTACACCTTCACTCCCACCTCCACCAGATGGCAGGCTCTGGAAAAGAGACTGATACTGTAGGAGGACTGACAAGCAGGACCTCATCTGGAAATAAATGGACCAGCAGGAACTGCCAGATGGATGAGTCAGGCCAAAGAGAGAGGACTGCCAAGAGCAGGGAGGTCCATGGACTTGGAGTTCGCTGCAAATCTCTTGTATGGAAAATTGTGTGTTTTAAGTGTATGTAATACAAATCAATCAGACACTCAGGCCTGTAGAATAATAGTGAAGACATCACAACTATGACATAACACAGATGGAATCATGTAGCAACCAAAAAAGTGTTAGACAAAACAATGTTTTATATTTTAGAATCTTCATAGTACCTTTTGCCTTGATGACAGCTATGCACAATCTTGGCATTCTCTCAACCAGCTTAATAAGGTACAGTCGTCACCTGGAATGCTTTTCCAACAGTCTTGAAAGAGTTCATACATATGTTGAGCACTTCCTTCACTCATCCCAACTCATCCCAAACCATCTCAATTGGGTTGAGGTCGGGTGATTGTGGAGGCCAGGTCATCTGATGCACAACTCCATCACTCTCCTTCTTGGTCAAATAACCCTTACATAGCCTGGAGGTGTGTTTTTGGTCATTGTCCTGTTGAAAAACAAATGATAGTAACACTAAGCGCAAACCAGATTGAATGGCGTATCGCTGCAAAATGCTGTAGTAGCCATGCTGGTTAAGTGTGCCTTAATTTCTAAATAAATCACAGACAGTGTCACCAGCAAAGCACCCCACACCATCACACCTCCTCCTCCATGCTTCACGGTGGGAACCACGCATGAGGAGATCATCCGTTCACCTACTCTGAGTCTCACAAAGACACAGCGGTTGGAACCAAAAATCTCAAATTTGGACTCATCACACCAAATGACAGATTTCCACTGGTCTAATGTCCATTGTTCATGTTTCTTGTCCGAAGCAAGTCTCTTCTTATTATTGGTGTCCTTTAGTTGTGGTTTCTTTGCAGAGAGAAACCCCTGATTCACACAATCTCCTCTGAACAGTTGATATTGAGATGTGTCTGTTACATGAACTCTGTGAAGCATTTATTTGGGCTGCGATGGTAGGCCGTCATTGTAAATAAGAATTTGTTCTTAACTGACTTGCCTAGTTAAATAAAGGTCAAACAAAATTACATTTAAAAAAGGTGCAGTTAATTGCCGATTTCTGTGGCTGGTAACTCTAATGAACTTATCCTGTGCAGTCTTCCTTTCCTGTGGTGGTCCTCATGAGAGCCAGTTTCATCATAGCGCTTGGTGGTTTTTGCGACTGCACTTGAAGAAACTTTAAAAGTTGAGTGACCTTGATGTCTTAAAGTAATGATGGACTGTTGTTTCTCTTTGCTTCTGTATACCACACCTACCTTGTAACAACACAACTGATTGGCTCAAACGCATTAAGAAGGAAAGAAATTCCACAAATTAACTTTTAACAAGGCACAACCTTTAATTGAAATGCATTGCAGGTGACTTCTACTCATGAAGCTGGTTGAGAGAACGCCAAGAGTGTGCAAAGCTGTCATCAAGGGAAAGGGTGGTACTTTGAAGAATTTCAAATATAAAATATATTTTGATTTGTTTAACACTTTTTTGGTTACTACATGATTCTATATGTGTCATTTCATAGTTGTGATGTCTTCACTATTATGTTGCAATGAAGAAAATAATAAAAAATCAGTAAAGCCCTGGAATGAGCAGGTGTGTCCAAACTTTTGACTGGTACTGTATATATATGTGTGTATATATATGGGGAGGGTCATGTTTCATACACACGCACAGGCAAAGATTTTTAGCTGGCAGGTAGGCAGACATTGGAATAAGTTTCTAAGTGACAAAGTGGGGGCTTTGCATAGGCACGTTTATTCTGAGACTGGAAAAAAATGCCAGGAATGTAAAATAACATTATTTCCAAACTAAAAATAATGGTTCTGTTCTGAAACAGTATGCTGTAGATCCCTTTTGTTCGAGGTTCTGATTCTGTTCCTCTAAAAATGTAGTTATTTTCCAGTTTTCGTTTCTATTTCCTGGTTTCAACCCCTGGTTTGTTATGTCTGTCTGGCCTATGCTACGTCTCCCATTCTTTGGCGGTGCATTTTTGTATGTAAAGCCAATATCTGTGATATTTGAAATAAATATTTAATCTAATCTAAGGAAATATCTAATGTTGTGAGCATGTCTGAAATGTGTACAGTAAGAGGCAGATGTATGCTAAATGTAAGGCTGTCAAAGGAGAGGAGGCAGTGTGCAGCTACAGAGTTCGTGGGGCACATGTTCCAGTCTGATGGGGGTTAACAGCCAGCTGTAGACAAAGAAAGGGTTGCTCCTGCTGTCATGAGATTCCTAAACACAACACCAACGCAACACCCAGAACATTGCCTGTTCATTAGCAGTTAAAGACACACTCCTCTCCAAACCGTCTCTCTCTCTGCTGAAAAACCTCCTTCAAGCCTAATTGACAGCTTGAATGGCTGCAGAAATCTGTGCTTTGTCAAGGCAATCTTTCTTTCTTTCATTTCACACTTTTATCATAACTCAGAAAGGACAGTCTGGCATAAACAAGACAGTGTTGCTAAAGCATACAAAAGGCTGTACTCAGAATCTGAGGCTTCACTCAGTCTCACTGTGTTAGTGTGACAGAATTACAACAGCCATCCTGCACAGACAGACGGACGGACAGATAGACACCCAGACAAACAGATAGACAGACACACAACAGATGTGTGGAGCGACCGTATCACGCACTGTAACTCACATGGTAGGAGGCCCTCTCCTCTCTGTCCAGGGGTCTGGTGACAAACATCTTGCCGTGCACAGGGTCGATGTTGTACACGTCAATGGGAGGCTGGTCCGCCCCTGCTCCAGTGATGCTGTAGCGTATCCCTTTCTCCAGGTCCTGGTCCGAGCGGATCTGACAGAGGGAGATATAAACACGATGACATGTTGTATGAGACTCAAAGCATGGCTCAGAAGTGGTAGAGGGAAATAGTGATGTGCGGGTTGACTCATAACCCACAGTCCCAGCAGTTATATCGGCAGGGAGGTCATGAAATATTGTGTGGATGAAGGTTAGGTGGATGGCAGGCGGGCTGAATAAAGAGAAAACAATGCATAAAAAATCTATAAATCTATCATTCTTGTGTAATTCATATCTATAGGCTACATTGAGGTTTTTCTTTCATTATTTTTATCTGGCATTAGGCAATAGGTACAAAAAAGCTTTAGGGCAAGTGTCAAACTACTGTCACGGATGTCCGAGTGTCTGCGGGTTTTTCGCTCTATCCTTGTACTTGATTGATGAATTAAGGCCACTAATTAGTAAGGAACTTCCCTCACCTGGTTGTCTAGGTTTTAATTGAAAGGGAAAACCAAAAACATGCAGACACACGGCCCTCCGTGGAAAGGGTTTGAAACACCTGCTTTAGTGCATGACTGTAGCCTAGACACGCCAAATGCACGCCAATCTCCAAATGCTTTAAGGAACTTCAGTGGAAAAAGTTAACTTCAATCCACTGAGTTAAAAAGGACAATGTCAGAGTCAGGGGAGTCATGCAGTCAAAAAGTTTGGACACACCTACTCAGTTTTTGTTGTTGTAATTTTTACTATTTTCTACATTGTAGAATAATAGTGAAGACATCACAACTATGAAATAACACATATGGAATCATGTAGCAACCAAATCAAAATATATTTTATATTTGAAATTCTTCAAAGTACCACCATTTGCCTTGGTGACAGCTTTGCACACTCTTGGCATTCTCTCAACCAGCTTCATGAGTAGAAGTCACCTGGAATTCATTTAAATTAAAACGTGTGCCTTGTTAAAGGTTAATTTGTGGAATTTCTTTCCTTCTTAATGCGTTTGAGCCAATCAGTTGTGTTGTTACAAGGTAGGTGTGGTATACAGAAGATAGCCCGATTTGGTAAAAGACCAAGTACATATTATGGCAAGAACAGCTCAAATAAGCAAAGAGAAACAACAGTCCATCATTACTTTAAGACAATTCAATCAACTTTTAAAGTTTCTTCAAGTGCAGTCGCAAAAACCACCAAGCGCTATGATGAAACTGGCTCTCATGAGGACCACCAAAGGAAAGGAAGACTGCACAGGATAAGTTAATTAGAGTTACCAGCCACAGAAATCGGCAATTAGCCCTATTTTGTAAAAGACCAAAAAGTCAATATTATGCAAGAACAGCTCAAATAAGCAAAGAGTAATAACAGTCCATCATTACTTTAAGACATGAAGGTGAGTCAAAGCGGAACATTTCAAGAACTTTGAAAGCTTCTGTCATGACGTTGGCCTGTTGGGGGAGGTTTATTAACCCCATAAATACCTTTCCCCTTTTCCCTCTCTACTTCATAGAGTTGACTCTTGTAAAGTCTTTGTAGCATAGAGAGTCTGGTAACAACGAAAGGTGGGAAACGGAACCATATTTTGGTAATCCAACCAGTTGAAAATATGCGTTGGTACTTAATGAATATGATCTCAGATCAGTTGTTGTCTGAGACATTACTACTAATGACAGGATGATAAACTTTATCTTGGAAAGTCGACACATTCTAGTTACCAGATTCACATGGAATTGTTGTGCAATTTAAATGTTTAAATATGAAACTATTTGTGAAAAGATTAAATGTAATTTTAGCTTCTTAAATGAGAGAACGGTTTGTCATAGAGCAACTCTGCTCACTCAGAGGCTCCACCCAAGTGAACAGACTTTGGTTGTAAACTATGAAACATGCCATTCTTTCACCACTATATCAACCCGTTTACGAAAATTCAACTTTCTGTTCTAAGGACGTGAGGACAACGGTCTTACGATAAAAGGGCTCAGATAATAAATACGGAATTAGCATCAATGTGTTCAATGTGACGATCGACACTCCGAAAGGATGAATTTCAACTATATCAGCCAGAATATAGCACAAGCTTAAAAGTATGGCAACTTGGTATGAACTTCGAACTCTTATTCACTAAAGAAGTGATACCTCTGCTTTAGCAACAGCAGCTGTAAACGTGGGCTAGGAGAGGACGGACAGAGTATCCATTCTACCACCCTCCAGTTCACCACTAGACATTCTTCACAGGACAAGAGATCCATGGTAGGCAACCCAGCCGTCTATCTACGACCAATCTACCGAAGCGCAGCTCAGAGTAAATATTTATTGCATTTTCCTTTCTCAAATGGGCGGTTATTTAGAATGCATAAGATACTGTATTTACGATAGCATAGCTGCCTACGGCCCGATAGACACACAATCTTTTTGTTCCTCAGTCTTCCCGCTCTTTCATTGAAAACCCAACCCCCTTTCTTTGTGTAACCAGCCATCTGCGAGGGACATTTTCCATTATGACATAATTTGTAATCAATGTATGATCCATTCTGTGTAGATGTAATTCTGTGTGATTATATAGGTATTTAGGAAATAAATAATTAATCCAAATGTTGTATTGCTGATTCAACTTGTTAGCCAGGGTTTGTGAAGATAACCAAGAATTTACAACTTTCAGATGAGACTGAATAAAGTGACGATTAAATATTGACTGCTATTGATTTAAAAGATTACTGGGTGGTTAAGAGTTCATTCGGAAGATAACAGCTCTATAAACATTATTTCGTGGTGCCCTGACTTTCTTGTTAATTACATTTACCTGATTAGCTTAATCAGATAATATTAATTACAGAGAAATGATTTTATAGAATAGCAAGTCATATCACTTAATCCAGCATAGCCAAAGACACATCACTTCTTTAAGTGCAGTCGCAAAAACCATCAAGCGCTATGATGAAACTGGCTCTCATGAGGACTGCCACAGGAAAGGAAGACCCAAAGTTACCTGTGCTGCAGGGGATAAGTTCATTAGAGTTAACTGCACCTCAGATTGCAGCCCAAATAAATGCTTCACAGAGTTCAAGTAACAGACACATCTCAACATCAACTGTTCAGTGGAGACTGTATGAATCAGGCCTTCATGGTCGAATTGCTACAAAGAAACCACTGCTAAAGGACACCAATAAGAAGAAGAGACTTGCTTGGGCCAAGAAACTCAAGCAATGGACATTAGACCAGTGGAAATCTGTCTTTTGTTCCAAAGAGTCCAAATTTGAGATTTTTGGTTCCAAATGCCGTGTCTTTGTGAGACGAAGAGTAGGTGAACGGATGATCTACGCATGTGTGGTTGTTTAACACTTTTTTGGTTACTACATGATTCCATATGTGTTATTTCATAGTTTAGAGGTATTCACTATTATTCTACAATGTAGAAAATTGTCAAATTAAAGAAAAACCCTTGAATGAGTAAATGTGTCCAAACTTTTGACTGGTATTGTATGTGAGGATGGCTGGGAGGTGGTCCATAGCGGGGTCATGCCCCCATCCAGACATTGTGCATTTTTCAAACACCTGAAACAGCTTTTTCCTGCAAGCTAGAGCCATAACTATTATGCTTAATTTTATGTATAAAATACTATATTTTTCTGCATATCTAAGCATACCTATTGAGCTGTCTGTACCCTCCTGACTGGTGGAACTTTTTTCAATTAGGGATAGGCGTCCCGTTAAAGAGATAGTTGTAAATCATGCAGCGCCATGTGTCATGATCGCACATTTTAGAGAAACAACAAATGCCAGTACATATAAGTGTCTTATATCGTCTAAAAGTTTAAATTCTTGTTAATATAACTGCACTTTCCACTTTACAGTAGCTATTACTGCGAAAAAATGCAATGCTATTGTTTTAGGAGAACACCTAACAACAAAACACTTTTTTCACCACAATAGTTTGATAAATTCACCTCTGAAGGTCAAATGTGTACTTACATTCTGGAATTTTGCTCTGATTTATCATCCAAAGGGTCCCAGAGACAACATGAAGTGCCATTTGGTTAGATCAAATCCTTTTTCATATCCTAAAAAAGTCCACATAGCATGCACGATCGATTTTGTATTTCCAAGGGAATGTTCAAAGCTAACACTAAACATTGTTTCAACCAGTCAAATCATGTTCGTATTTATTCCTCAGAGATCATAGAATGTAATCAGACTTCACTATATCATTAGGGGTGTAGTAGATCCTATAGGACACCAAATTTGGTCAAGAGCGATGCCTTCATGGCACGCCGATAATGCGGGCGCTCTTCACTTGGTCGACTGTAACTTTGTCAAATAAGCACCAATCGGGGTCAAACAAAGCTAGCTAGATAGCCAGTGAGCTGGGCTTTACGGGAGTATCGGGAAACCTGCTAACCTTGTGCGACAGCAAGCCTTTTCCTTTTGGAGAAAGATCATAAGAATATGGAGAGCTATGAAAACTAGGTGTTTTGCAAATGTTGAACTTATAATATGGCTACTAATACCGGAAATACTGGAAAAGCTAAATCAAAGTCCAAGTATACAGATTTGATGATATTCTTTCAGAAAAATGTAATGTGAATGTAAATGTCTCCTTCGCGATTTGCCCAAATGTACCTGGGTGACTTCACACTAAATGTCATGTAGTTTGCTCATACTTCAAGTTATCCATCTGAAACTTTGCAGTTTTCTTTGTATTTTCTTCTACCAGATATATTGTGTTATATTATCCGACATTCAATTCACATTTCCACAAACAAAGTCTTTACTATCAAATGGTACCAAGAATATGCATATCCTTGCTTCAGCGCTTGAGCTACAGGCAGTTAGATTTGGGTATGTCATTTTAGGTGAACATTGAAAGAAAAGGGGCTATCCCTAAGAATAACCTACATATGCTTCTCTGCATCTGCTAAAATCTGGGTAAAAGATTGAAAGTAATGTTGTATTCAGTACATTTAATTATTGCTTGCTTTTCTAATTTCTACCAACCTTGCCAGCAGGCACGTCAGGTAAGAAAGTTAAACAAGCTAGCTACTCTAACTTGATTGATAGCTGATCGCTAGTTATGAAGTTGGGAGATTGGGAACCTATCTGGGCTAGCCAAAGCTAACTTTAAAAAATTGCTAAGTGGCTAGTAGTATTACAGAGAAAAAACAAACAAATCTAATAGGGCATGTGCCCCTGTGCCCCCAATGGGCATGACGCCTCTGGTCAGAATTTAATTAATTAAGAGAAAAGCTGTTAAATTGAGAATTGAAAAGAGAAGGAAGGGCCAGAACAATAATGTTTGGGAAAGATTTGGGGAAGTGGTAAAAGAGGATGATAACAGTGCCGGCTATGCATACTACACTGCTGACTTGCCTCTGCAGCTAATGCAGGGTTGGTCCTGGTCGATCCCTCTGGATGGTACACCAGCTGCTGCAGGAAGTGATGTTGGAAGGCCATGTAGAGGGAATTCTTCCCTCTGGTCTAAGGAGATACCAATGCCCCAGAGCAGTGAAGGGGGCATTGCCCTGAGTAAGGTGCCATCTTTCGGATGGGACGTTAAATGGGTGTCCTGACTTTCCGGTGTCCTGTCTAAATTCCCAATCTGGCCACCTAATCATCCCCAGTTTCCTCCCCATAACTCTTCCCCAGGTCATCGCTGTAAAAGAGTACACTATATATGCGATAGTATGTGGACACCCCTACAAGTGGATTCGGCTATTTCAGCCACACCCATTGTTGAAAGATGTATAAAATCGAGCACACAGCCATGCAATCTACATAGACAAACATTTGCAGTAGAAATGGCCTTACTGAAAGCTCAGGGACTTTCAAGCCACATTTATTCAGCCTCCTGAGGTTAAAGAGACACTGTTGTGTCTTCTTCACCACACTGTCTGTGTGGGTGGATCATTTCCGTTTGTTAGTGATGTGTATGCTGAGGTACTTGAAGCTTTCTACCTTCTCCACTGCGCTTCTGTGGATAGGGGGGTGTTTGCTCTACTGTTTCTGGAAGTCCACGATCAGCTCCTTTCTTTTGTTGACATTGGATGAGAGGTTATTTTCCTCGCATCACACTCCCAGGGCCCTCACCTCCTCCCTGTAGACTGTCTCATCATTGTTGGTAATCAGCAAACTTGATGATTGCAATGGCGGTGTGCATGGCCATGCAGTCATGGGTGAACAGGAAGTACAGGAGGGGGCTGAGCATGCACCCTTGTGGGGCCCCAGTGTTGAGGATCAGTGAAGTGGAGGTGTTGTTTCCTACCTCACCTGAGGACGGCCAGTCAGGAAGTCCAGGACCCAGTTGCACAGGGCAGGGTTCAGACCCAGCGCCTCGAGCTTAATGATGAGCTTGGAGGGTACTAAGCTGTTCATTAAGCTATAGTCAATGAACAGCATTCTTACATAGGTATCCCTCTTGTCCAGATGGGATAGGGCAGTGTGCAGTCCAATGGCGATTGCATTGTCTGTGGATCTATTGGGGCGGTAAGCAAATTGAAGTGGGTCTAGGGTGACAGGTAAGGTAGAGGTGATGATCCTTGACTAGTCTCTCACAGCACTTCATGATGACAGAAGTGAGTGCTACAGGGCGAAAGTCATTTAGTTCAGTTACCTTTGCTTTCTTGGGTACAGGAACAATGGTGCCCCTCTTGAAGCATGTGGGGACAGCAGACTTGGACAGGGAAAGATTGAATATGTCCGTAAACACTCCAGCCAGCTGTTCTGCACATGCTCTGAGGAACTGGCTAGGGATCCCGTCTGGGCCGGCAGCCTTGCGAGGGTTAACACACTTAAAAGTCTTACTCATGTTGGCCATGGAGAAGGAGAGCCAACAGTGGTTAGTAGCGGGTTGCTTTGGTGGCACTGTGTTATCCTCAACGTGGGCGAAGAAGGTGTTTAGCTTGTCCGGAAGCTTGACGTTGGTATCCTGGTTTTCCCTTTGTAGTCTATGATTGTCTGCCACATACGTCTTGTGTCTGAGCCGTTGAATTGAGACTCCACTTTGTCTCTGTAGTGACGTTTTGCCTGTTTCATCGCCTTATGGAGGGAATAACTACACTGGTTGTATTCAGCCATATTCCCAGTCACCTTGCCATGGTTTAATGCGATGGTTCTTGCTTTCAGTTTTGCGCAAATGCTGCCATATATCCACTGTTTCTGGTTAGGCTAGGTTTTAATAGTCACAGTGGGTTCAATTATCTCCTATACACTTCCTGACAAACTCAGTCTCCGTATCAGTGTATTCGTCAATGTTATTCTCGGAGGCTACCCGGAACATATCCCAGTCCGCATGATCAAAACAATCTTGAAGCATGGATTCCGATTGTTCAGACCAGCGTTGAATAGTCCTTAGCACGGGTACTTCCTGTTTGAGTTTTCTGCCTACAGGAAGGGAGGAGCAAAATAGAGTAGTGATCAGATTGGCTGAAGGGAGGTCGGGGGAGGGCCTTGTAGCCATCCCGGAAGTTCGAGTAGCAGTGGTTAAGTGTTTTAGCAGCGCGAGTACTACAGTCAATGTGTTGATAGAACTTTGGTAGCGTTTTCCTCAAATTTGCTTTGTTAATATCCCCAGCTACAATAAATGTGGCCTCAGGATATGTGGTTTCCAGTTTGCATAACGTCCAGTGAAGTTCTTTGAGGGCCGTCGTGGTATCGGCTTGAGGGGGAATATACACGGCTGTAACTATATTCGAAGAGAATTCTCTTGGGAGGTGTTACGGTCTGCAATTGATTGTGAAGTATTCTAGGTCGGGTGAACGAAAGGACTTGAGTTCCTGTATGTTACCACAATCACAACATGAGTAGTTAATCATGAAACATACACCCCTCCCCTTCTTCCCGGAGAGATATTTATTCCTGCCTGCGCGATGAACTGAGAACCCAACTGGCTGTATGGACAGTATATCAAGAGAGAGCCATGAGAAAGCCATGTTTCCGTGAAATAGAGTATGTAACAATCCCTGATGTCTCTCTGGAAGGAAATCCTCACCCTGAGCTTGTCAACATTATTATCCAGAGACTGAACATTAGCAAGTAATATACTCTTAAGCGATGGGTGGAGTGCTCGCCTCCTGAGTCGGACTAGAAGTCCAGTCTGAATAACTCTTCTCTGCCAGCGGTGTTTTGGATCAGCCTCTGGAATCAGTTCAATTGCCCTGGGGGGTATGAACAAAGGATCTGATTCCGGAAAGTCGTATTCCAGGTCGTAATAATGGTGGTTTACCGTCACGCTGATATCCCAAACATTCTTCCCGGCTGTATGTAATAACACAAAAGAATTATGGGCTAATAATGTAAAAAATAACACATAAAACAACAAAATACTGCAAAGTTGCCTAGGAACTAGAAGCACAGCTGCCCTATCTGTCCGCACCATCTTATCAAGCCTAAGATCACCATGCGCAATGCCAAGCATCAGCTAGAGTAATGTTAAGCTCACCACCATAGGACTCACGCTTCACCACCTGGCAGTCCGACGGACAAATCTGTGTTTGGTGGATGCCAGAAGAACGCTACCTACAATGCATAGTATCAACTGTAAAGTTTGGTGGAGTAATGGTCTGGGGCTGTTTTTCTTGGTTCGGGCTAGGCCCCTTAGTTCCAGTGAAGGGAAATCTAATCTAAATACAATTACATTCTAGACAATTCTATGCTTCCAACTTTGTGGCAACAGTTTGGGGAAGGCCCTTTCCTGTTTCAGCATGACAATGCCCCCGTGCACAAAGAGGTCCATACATAAATGGTTTGTCGAGATCGGTGTGGAGGAACTTGACTGGCCTGCACAGAACCCTGATCTCAACCCCATCGAACACCTTTGGGATGAATTGGAACGCCGACTTCGAGCAAGGCCTAATTGCCCAACATCAATGTCTGACATCATTAATGCACTTGTGGCTAAATAGAAGCAAGTCCCCACAGCAATGTTTCAAGATCTAGTGGAAAGCCTTCCCAGAATGGTGGAGGCTGTTATAGCAGCAAATGGTGGACCAACTCCATTTAAATGCCCGTGATTTTGGAATGAGATGTTCGACGAGGAGGGGGTCCACATACTTTTGGTAATGTTGTGTATGTTCTCAGTCAATTTACCTGGTAAAATAAGGCTAAATAAATTAAATGTTATGTGCAATAATTGTGAGGTGCTCTATAAATTAGACAGTCAAAAGATTGGGACTTCAAATATGACACGTCAAGGGAACTGTACTGTGCAGATGGGTTAAATGGAATGGCAACTGAAATCTTAACACTGAATTTAGGCTTGGTCTATAACCTCTCACATATACTTATATAATATTAACTCCTGCAGAATTAAGCATTTCTTGCATAAAAATGCTACACAAAAGGAAATGTTTTACTCTAGATTAATAGTGGAAAAATATTATTTCTTTATTTCAGCAGTTAGTTTGTAAAGTTGCTATCTTTATCATCATCATAAAAGCTGCTAGTATTTCAATCACATAAAATGTGCATCCAAGCTGAACTGAAATCTTATCAGAACCATGTTGGGTTATATGCAAATGTCTTTGCATCGTAAGAGAAAAGATGAAAGAGAAAATGTTACTGATTTTAAAGCATTCATTCTACGAATGTATGACATTATTCATCTGAGCAAGGGTTTCTTTAGTCTTCTAGGGCAAATAATAGCCTACCAAAATGTTGGAAATTATAGGTAAAAACATATCTCTACAGTCTCTGATTGTACAGCACATTTTATATATTCAGGTTAAGATTGGGTGCGGGCCTTAGATTTTCACTTTATCACATATAGTTGGACGGTTATGTATGTGTTGTTAGCAATTGAGGGAGGACGAACAACAGCTGACCCACACATCACTAGAGGGCAATATATCCCTATGTTATTTTGTCTTATTAAAAGGTTTAGATTGAATGAGAGACCCAAGGCCCCAAGGTTGTGCATACAGATTCAAGTGAGTCACAATCTAAAACTGTCAGGAGCGCTTGACAGAGAATATGATGAAATATATGACACTAAAGAAGATGTACCATGAGGCATTGCTACATCTGCAGTTATTAGCCTAATACTACATTACAAAGAGAGGTAATTTGAGGACTGAGCTCAAAGGAAGGGTCACTAAATGAGTGCATGCTAAAGTGGTGAGCTTGTACAGAGAAATGTGCCTGCTTGTGTTAATGGGTTTTAACAGTGGAGTTTTAGCAGCAGTTGAGATGGTATATTAAAGATTAGGAAAACCATTTAATCTACTTTTAAGTGGTGAAAAGTGTTGAACATTTTCTCTAAATGTTCTAATGTTTCAGTGTTTTTTCGTCTAGAGAATCTTTTTTGTTTTCTCAAAGGGGATTGGACCATCTCCACGGTTATAAGTCGGGAGGACTAATCACACACTCAAATGGAAAAAAGGAAATCCCCTCTCTCCCTCCTATGCAATTTTCCTGGTCTGTGGGGCCGGAGATCATGCGTGAAAATGAAATTACTTCATCCGTCGACCGGCAACTGGATTTTGCATAAAACAATTCTGTTTGAACATGATACCCTTCTCTTAATTTCATACACATCCCTCCCACACTCACTCACTACCTGCCAGAGCAATCTCTTTTCCATGAGCTTCCACGGTCGTCTTTCCCATTTGCTCAATAATTTCAAACAGGAGACATAATGGCTAATTAAGAAGTGTTGTGTGCAATACTTCATCTTTCTGAGATCAGGTGTGGGTAGGAGGTCATTGTATCGAAGCCGTATAAATTAAAACACTCAGGCAGCTCTGATCAGTGTGACTGACTGACCGTAATCACTGTTCTGTGATGATTACTCTCTCTATCTAATCAGACTTATTCCCCTCCACCCACAGACCCACATCTTATTCACACTGACTGGGTATGTGGCTACGCAACCCTGGAATTTCAATCTCAAACTCTGAATTTGTTTCAGAGTGAGGATATGTAGGAGAACAGACAGCTCGCACATACTGCTTCGTTGAAATAATATCACCTCCATCAAGAGGCTCTATTTATCCTTCCCTATCCATACAAGTGAAATACCTGTATAACACACATTCTAGTTGCAGAAAAGTACAGAATTCTTTAACAGAGTGGGCATGGCTACATATTTCCCCCTGTGTACACATGAGGCAGCTCTGTAGGTACCCATGTCTGTGTGTACTGAAGTGTTTGACAGGTAAGGGTTTCACTCTGTGGGCTCTAACTCTTGGATCAAAAGGACTATTTCAGTTAAATAATTCAGAAGGCCACCATGTGAAAAATACACAAATAAAATTTCCACCTACCATGGATCCACATCCACAGATTCCACACCTAGGCGTGCAGTGCGCTCTCTTCATGGGAACATCAAAGTTACACTATGTGCCAATGAAATGTTGGTTTAATAGCACCAAGAGGATGGAAACTTTCACATGTAACGTGGCCTTTGCTTCTAGCTGCTTACAATTTCACTTTAAGGCCACCTGAGACTAGATGTCACGTGTCTCTTAACGACCACTTCATATCGATAAATTGAATAAATGAAGAGGCACAGAGTCCTGGGACTCCCCTGAGTGATGACTGCTCAGTTGAGTTGTTTGAATGGAGTGCTAATGATGAAATGTGGCTTTTCTATCCTTACCTCTTTCCCTCTGTCTCTCTTGCTCTCTTTCTCTCTCCCTCGGTTTATTCTTGTTAGGCATCCTAATAGGAGTAAAAATAGATGGGATAGACTAGAGGATGTAAAAGGACAGGTTGGTTCTATGTCTGCCAGAACAGACCAGACATCTGATAAGTGACCCATTTGTAGTTCTTTCAGAGGGATTTGTGAAACCTGTGGAGATATGAGGAATCAGATGAGAAATTAGTGTTCAGTTTAACTCTCCAGGGAGGGAGAGAGTGACAGAGGCACTAAAACACAGACAGAATCTAAATGAATACATTTCCATTTATTTAGCTCTGCAGTGTCTCTAATTAGTTCACTTTGTTTCAGTCTGTCCAATGCTCCATTTAATTGGTTCAACTGTTTCTGACTGTCCCTGTTTACACTGATAGGGACTAGTTAGATGTTCAGTTGATGTTAGTCATCTTATTTATTTCTATTTCAACATGGGATTTTTTTCCACCTCAAATTATTTCACAAGAAACCATAAATAAATCAATGAACAAAGATGGACAATATAAGCAGCTGTGAATATAGATTCAGTAATGGATGTACTTTCAAGATGGACTGCAGGAGATTTTTCCTCACAAAGGGCAGCAATGGTTTTAGGACATATCAGAAATGTACAGTAGGCAAATCAGTGGATTAACTTCTCTGAAGACATGGTTGAGAGTAGTAAAGAAATGTCATTTAGACAGAGAGGTCAAACTGTTGAGTTGGCCGGCATACGACCCCAGACTCATCCCTGCAACTCAGGATAACAGATTTAAACAGTGGACACAGAGAGGCTCACATTATGTTGTAGAATTAAAAGGAATGAATATATGAAGAGTTTCCAGGATCCCCTGTAAAACATGGCTTGGATACACAAGATTTATAGGGGTACCTGCAGGTTTAAAACTGCTTTTTGTAAAAGTGGTTAACATGCAAACACCTCTGAAATTGATACAAGTATTCACTAACGCATAGTGAAAAACAAAAAAACAAAAAAAATATATATACATACAGTGGGGAGAACAAATATTTGATACACTGCCGATTTTGCAGTTTTTCCTACTTACAAAGCATGTAGAGGTCTGCAATTGTTATCATAGGTACACTTCAACTGTGAGAGATGGAACCTAAAACAAAAATCCAGAAAATCATATTGTATGATTTTTAAGTAATTAATTTGCATTTTATTGCATGACATAAGTATTTGATACATCAGAAAACAGAACTTAATATTTGGTACAGAAACCTTTGTTTGCATTTACAGAGATCATACATTTCCTGTAGTTCTTGACCAGGTTTGCACACACTGCAGCAGGGATTTTGGCCCACACCTCTATACAGACCATCTCCACATCCTTCAGGTTTCGGGGCTGTCGCTGGGCAATACGGACTTTCAGCTCCCTCCTAAGATTTTCTATTGGGTTCAGGTCTGGAGACTGGCTAGGCCACTCCAGGACCTTGAGATGCTTCTTACGGAGCCACTCCTTAGTTGCCCTGGCTGTGTGTTTCGGGTCGTTGTCATGCTGGAAGACGCAACCACGACCCATCTTCAATGCTCTTACTGAGGGAAGGAGGTTGTTGGCCAAGATCTCGCGATACATGGCCCCATCCATCCTCCCCTCAATACAGTGCAGTTGTCCAGTCCCCTTTGCAGAAAAGCATCCCCAAAGAATGATGTTTCCACCTCCATGCTTCACGGTTGGGATGGTGTTCTTGGGGTTGTACTCAGCCTTCTTCTTCCTCCAAACACGGCGAGTGGAGTTTAGACCAAAACGCTCTATTTTTGTCACATCAGACAACATGACCTACTCCCATTCCTCCTCTGGATCATTCAGATGGTCATTGGCAAACTTCAGACGGGCCTGGACATGCGCTGGCTTGAGCAGGGGGACCTTGCGTGCGCTGCAGGATTTGTGTTACTAATGGTTTTCTTTGAGACTGTGGTCCCAGCTCTCTTCAGGTCATTGACCAGGTCCTGCCGTGTAGTTCTGGGCTGATCCCTCACCTTCCTCATAATCATTGATGCCCCACGAGGTGAGATCTTGCATGGAGCCCCAGACCGAGGGTGATTGACCGTCATCTTGAACTTCTTCCATTTTCTAATAATTGCACCAACAGTTGTTGCCTTCTCACCAAGCTGCTTGCCTATTGTCCTGTAGCCCATCCCAGCCATGTGCAGGTCTACAATTTTATCCCTGATGTCCTAACACAGCTCTGTGGTCTTGGCCATTGTGGAGAGGTTGGAGTCTGTTTGATTGAGTGTGTGGACAGGTGTCTTTTATACAGGTAACGAGTTCAAACAGGTGCAGTTAATACAGGTAATGAGTGGAGAACAGGATGGCTTCTTAAAGAAAAACTAACAGGTCTGTGAGAGCCGGAATTCTTACTGGTTGGTAGGTGATCAAATACTTATGTCATGCAATAAAATGCTAATTAATTACTTAAAAATCATACAATGTGATTTCCTGGATTTTTGTTTTAGATTCCGTCTCTCACAGTTGAAGTGTACCTATGATAACAATTACAGACCTCTACATGCTTTGTAAGTATATATACACACACTGCTGTTCAAAAGTGTGGGTCACTTAGAAATTTCCTTGTTTTTGAAAGAAAAGCAATTTTTTTTGTCCATTCAAATAACATCAATTGATCAGAAATACAGTGTAGACATTGTTAATATTGTAAATGACTATTGTAGCTGGAAACGGCAGATTTTTTATGGAATATCTACATAGGCGTAAAGAGGCCCATTATCAGCAACTATCACTTAGCTCATCTGTAACGAGTTCGCTGAGAGTTGGGAAGCAAGTACAGGGAGCGAGTGTTTTAATGAATAAACAAAACAATAAACACGAAACACAAACAACGCACCGACATGAAACAGAGTCAATAACACTTGAGGAAAGAACCAAGGGGAGTGACAGATATAGGGAAGATAATCAAGGAGGTGATGGAGTCCAGATGAGTGTGATGAGGCGCAGGTGCGCGAGACAATGGTGACAGGTGTGCGGGATAATCAGCAGCCTGATGACCTAGAGGCCAGAGAGGGAGTATACGTGACATAATCTAAGTTTATCATTTTAAAAATCTAATTGATCATTAGAAAACCCTTTTGCAATTATAGTAGCACAGCTGAAAACTGTTGTTCTAATTAAAGAAGCAATACAACTGGCCTTCTTTAGACTAGTTGAGTATCTGGAGCATCAACATTTGTGGGTTCGATTGCAGGCTCAAAATGGCTAGAAACAAAGTACTTTCTTCTGAGCCTGTAATCGAACCCACAAATGCTGATGCTACAGATAATCAACTAGTCTAAAGAAGCGTTTTCTAATGATCAATTATCTTTTTAAAATGATGAACTTGGATAAGCTAACACAACATGTCATTGGAACACAGGAATGATGGTTGCTGATAATAATGCCTATGTAGATATTTCATAAAAAATCTGCAGTTTCCAGCTATCAAATCAAATCAAATTTATTTGTCACATACACATGGTTAGCAGATGTTAATGCGAGTGTAGCGAAATGCTTGTAGGAACGCGAAGCAACATTACAACATTAACAATGTCTACACCGTATTTCTGATCAATTTGATGTTATTTTAAATGGACAAAAAAAATGTTTTTCTTTAAAAAACAAAGACATTTCTAAGTGACCCCAAACTTTTGAATGGTGGTGTATATACATGGGTATCCAATCCTCAAAGAAATACTCTACAAACTATATTAAACAGAAATGGGAAGATGAACCTAACATTGAAATAACTGATGAAACATGGTACAATAGTAAAAAAAATACATAAAAAAAAACGGACTGCATGAGTAGGAGTTTTTCCTATTGTCGCTTTGTTTCCAGGAATCCATTATGTGCTATAGTGAGCTGCAGGCACCTAAGGGATCATTGTGTTAGAGTGTCCTACAGGCTAACGTCATACAATAATGGGAATCTGAGGTTCACACACATTGATAGCCTTTTTTTTATGTCTCACACATTTACAGTAAATGGTTGAAGGCCAGGCTGTATTCCTTCACTTCATTCTTCATTCTCCTTCCTTTAGTTTATTACTTTTTATGGGCTCCATCACCTAGTCTCTTCCCAGTGCAGTTCTCAGACACCAGACCTGGGTGAGAGAGTCAAGTGGTATACAAGGCAGATACAGACTCTTTCAATATGACTAATCACTTCAACTAGCTAAGTGCATAGATACGATTATCTACAGTGTAAATAGAGGAGATAGTTGTAACCATTACTGGCTAATGTTTTCATTAACATAGTCACTACTTTATATAACTCTACTTTTTAAAAGACTACTCTGAGGTAGCACCTCAACAGTAGGGTTAAATAGTCAGAGGAAGAGGAAACAGTGGTGTTATTATGTCCACAATGGCTCAACAGCCCTGAGATGTTGGTGGCAGAGCTTTGCATTGGATAGTAAGAGGAATTGATCTGTATGTCATCACTTGGGCCCTGCCAGCCACCCAGGAGACAGGAGATGACTAAGCCTTCTGGGAAACTCTCTTTCACGCTGCAGCCATCACAACTGTCACCCCTAATTAAGAGCTCTCTGCAAATCTCTGCATGACTTTAATGGGAATGATATGTGACACCACCATTTCTTCTTACTGTCTGACTGGAGAATTAACTCTCTCTCCCTCTTTCCCCTCATTCTCTCTCCTCACCTCTGAGTCTCTGAGTGTCTCCCTCATTCTCTCCGTCTCTTAGACACACACACACACATGCACACACAAACCAATGCAGAGTACTTAAATAGGAACAGAGTGAGTCAACAGTCAGAATAGAGTAAAGAATGAGAGGCTTTCCTTTAGGGGGCGCTGCATATACTAATACAGGGCAGTGACCAGGATGGATGGTGTCTCATAGTGGTGTCTAGAGTCTTGGCAACAAGAGACTAGATGATTGAAGTGTTATTCAAAGACATGATAGTTCACAATAAAAATGAAATCCCAGAGAAGCACAGGAATCCCTGAATCATCTATTTTGTGCAAAGCCCTTTCATTTTGATGATGCATCCTTTTTTCATTCAGTATCTTTGGTCCTTTTGTTCAACATCAGGGAAATGGCAAAAGTACATGCTTTATTTTGACTTCTCCTTAAATTTCTGTTTTGTGTTGCTTTGATCTTTCCTGCTCTATGCTTGTCTGTCTTCAAAGAGCTGACAGAACAGATATCCCCTGGTTTTAATGAGAGATAAATTCAGATGCTAGCGTAGGGCATTTATTACAAACACAGAAACAGAGAGAGGGGAGGGAGAGGGAGGGAGAGAGACACTGAACAGACTGAAATAAAAACACAATTAGGGGTATTCCAAGCTTAAGTTGTGCCAGCCTTCCAATTCTCCCTGCTCATACAAAATAAAATAGCAACCTTACGTGCAAAAAAATCAGTTTAGTGAAACAGGAAAATTAATTGTGGAGATCTTTTGAAAATAGTTACGGTGGAGGTCTGTCTCAATAAGAAGCTGCAGAGAGCTCTGGTTTAATATTTCTCAATTGAGAGCCACTGACAGCCAATCACACACAGTTATCCCAACAACCACCCGAGCCACTGCCTGTTCACCCCGCTATCATCCAGAAGGCGAGGTCAGTACAGGTGCATCAAAGCTGGGACCTAGAGACTGAAAAACAGCTTCTATCTCAAGGCCATCAGACTGTTAAACAGCCACCACTAACATTGAGTGGCTGCTGCCAACACACTGACTCAACTCCAGCCACTTTAATAATGGGAATTGATGGGAAATGATGTAAAATATATCACTAGCCACTTTAAACAATGCTACCTAATATAATGTTTACATACCCTACATTATTCATCTCATATGTATACGTATATACTGTACTCTATATCATCTCCTGCATCTTTATGTAATACATGTATCACTAGCCACTTTAACTATGCCACTTTGTTTACATACTCATCTCATATGTATATACTGTACTCAATACCATCTACTGTATCTTGCCTATGCCGCTCTGTACCATCACTCATTCATATATCTTTATGTACATATTCTTTATCCCCTAAAAACACTTGTGTCTATAAGGTAGTAGTTTTGGAATTGTTAGCTAGATTACTTGTTGGTTATTACTGCATGGTCGGAACTAGAAGCACAAGCATTTCGCTACACTCACATTAACATCTGCTAACCATGTGTATGTGACAAATAAAATTGGATTTGATTTGATCCCGTAAAGAACAGCTGCGTCTGCGCGGCTCTGCACACAGGGTCCTCCATTATGGATCCGAAGCTGAAGAGGAAATGAACAAAATACAGTGCCGGGGTACAGAAATATGGTCTCACTCTTCGTCACTCACTCTTCTCCATCTCCCCTCTGGTCTCTCTCTCTCTGTCCCTTGCTCACTCTTTCGCTCTCCCTCCACCTTTCTGCCGCTTACTCCCCCCCCTCAACATGTACCACAGATATCAATATAAATTAGCAGTAGCAGCCACTAGGTATTCCTGGGCTGCTATTGACATTTAGACACTCCACAAATGATGCCCCATTGAGCTAAATCCTCTCAGCCCATGCAGCAACGTGGCCTAATCCTTTACTGCAATAATTGGCCAAATGTCCATGACTTTATCTCAGTAAAAAGTTGAAGGATATGTGAAAGACATGTGAGGACAAGATGCACAGGCCTTCAATCCCGGGATGTTTTCTTTATGTGATCAATTTCTTTCCCCGAAGTAACTGGGAGAGAAAACAACTTCAGAGAAAAGAAAGAAACATCTGCTGGGGCACATCTCCGACCTCTTATCACATAAACAGGCTGCATTTTACTGCAGTTTTACAGCTCCAGGAGCACATTCACAATACAAATCACCTTCACATTAAAGATGCCTTCAGGGAGACTTCATGTCTTCGCCGAGAGGCTCTGAGCCTGAGAGTTACCTTGTTGCAATCGGTGTGCAACAGAAACAGTAGGAAGGTCTTCACATATGTATTTCTCAGCTGGGCTTTCTCTGAAATATTCCACAAATTGGTGGTTTGACCATGGTAATGCTCACACACTGAAGCACACACACACTCTTTTTAAATAAATAAATAATTTAGGAGATAAGTTGACTGAGAATAGTTACAGGGTAGAAGAATGAGCCAATTGGAAACTAGGGACGATCAGGTGGCCATGAGGGTCAGATTGGGAATTAAGCCAGGGCACCAGGGTTAACACCCCTACTCTTACAATAAGTGCCATGGGATCTTTATTGACCACAGATAGTCAGGACACCCATTTAACATCCCATCTGAAAGACAATACCCTACACAGGGCAATGCCCTGGGATTATTTTTTAGACTAGAGAAAGGAGTGGTTCCTACTGGCCATCCAACACCACTTCCAGAAGCATCTAGTCTCCCATCCAGGGACTGACCAGGACCAAACCTGCTTAGATTCAGAGGCAAGCTAGGAGTGGTGTGTAGGGTGGCATGCTGCTGGCAACACACACACACACACTTCCTGTTGGACACGGAACAAGGGAAGCTTGGTTTGTTGAAAGTCTCTGAAAAAGTGTTGGTTACTAGCTAGCTACCTTCTGAGTTTGGATCCCACAATGTGGTTGGCATCAGTTGCTGGGACCGCTGCTATCTGTCCATGGATCCTACTGACCAAAGGTCTGATGAGCTGCTTGGCATAGCAGCTAGCCTAGCTGCCACTGTTAGCTGCCTATCAAGCTAGAAGGCCTTGAACACAGCCTGTGATGCGTTTAGCCCTTGTGGCTGGGACTGCGGATTGTCCCGGGCTTGTGGCTGTCTAGATCCCTGCTGTTTGTTGCTGTTTCCCTGGGACCTGCCCTGTCTGGAACTGTGAGGAGTAACAGTGTAGCCTATGTTGCTACCATGACAAAGACCAAAGCCGATGGGAGACAGTGGTGTCTCTCTATCACAGCTGAAGGATCTTTTAAACAAACAAAAAGAGTTGTAGAAGCAGTTGTTACAACAATTAATGAATGTGAATCCATGATAATAAAGATGGAGAAATCAAATTTATCTCCAGGGGAAAATCAAGGCGGAACAACATTTTTGTGAACGGAATTGCAGAATCTCCACATGAGACCTGGACGGAGTCTGAGGACAAAGTGATGGAAATTATCTTGGAGAAACAAAAGATGGACCACAGGAAGATTGAGATGGAGTGCACCCACAGCACTGGAAAAACAACCACCGGCCCAGGTGACAGGCCCAGGCCTGTAGTGTTCAAGTTCTTGAGGTTCAAGGACTAGGTTGCTGTTCTGGAAAGAGTCAACAACTTTAGAAAAATGTACATCTTCCTCAATGAGGACTAACCTGAAGCTGTGTGCAAAAAGAGAAAATGACATATCCCGACCATGAAAGCTGCCAGAACACGTGGGGACATTGCTTACATCAGCTGACAGGCTCATTGTCACTCTCCCAAAGCCTGGAAGGGATGAGAGAGCCTATGGGTTCGTAGCTTCAACCCCGCAGCACACACACTTATACACACCAACTGATTAATGGACTGCTGAATGTTTGTTTTTCTCTCTTGCTTTGTTTGTTCTTTTCCATATATAGAAATAAGGATAATGAATCCAATAACTTTCTAACATCAGATAACATTAAAATATTTGGCATTTCTGAGACTCACTTAGATAATTCCTTTGATGATACAGCAGTAGCAATACAAGGATATGACATCTATAGAAGAGACAGGAATGCTTATGGGGGAGGTGTTGCTGTACAGTACCTTGCAAAAGTATTTATCCCCCTTGGCGCTTTTCCTATTTTGTTTCATTACAACCTGTAATTTGAATAGATTTTTATTTGAATTTCATGTAATGGACATACACAAAATAGTCCAAATTGGTGAAGTGAAATGAAAAAAAATACTTGTTTCAAAAAAACAAAAAACGGAAAAGTGGTGCGTGCATATGTATTCACCCCCCTTTACTATGAAGTCCCTGAATATGATCTGGTGCAACCAATTACCTTCAGAAGTCACATAATTAGTTAAATAAAGTCCACCTGTGTGCAATCTAAGTATCACATGATCTGTCACATGATCTCAGTATATCTACACCTATCCTGAAAGGCCCCAGAGTCTGAAACACCACTAAGCAAGAGGCACCACCAAGCAAGCAGTACCATGAAGACCAAGGAGCTCTCCAAACAGGTCAGGGACAAAGTTGTGGAGAAGTACAGGTCAGGGTTGGGTTATAAAAAATATCTGAAACTATGAACATCTCACGGAGCACCATTATATCCATTATTAAAAAGTTGAAAGAATTTGGCACCACAACAAAACTGCCAAGAGAGGGCCGCCCACCAAAACTCGTGGACCAGGCAAGGAGGGCATTAATCAGAGAGGCAACAAAGAGACCAAAGATAACCCTGAAGGAGCTGCAAAGCTCCACAGCAGAGATTGGAGTATCTGTCCATTGGACCACCTTAAGCTGTACACTCCACAGAGCTGGGCCTTACAGAAGAGAGGCCAGATTAAAGAAAAAAAATTGGTGTTCGCCAAAAGGCATGTGGGAGACTCCCCAAACATATGGAAGAAGGTACTCTGGTCAGATGAGACTATAATTGAGCTTTTTGGCCATCAAAGAAAATGTTAGGCACAAACCTAACAACTCTCAGCACCCCAAGACCATGCTTCCTCACAGGCAACATCATGCTGTAGGGATATTTTTCCACGGCAGGGGCTGGGAAACTGGTCAGAACTGAAGGAATGATGGATGGCGCTAAATACAGGGAAATTCTTGAGGGAAACCCGTTTCAGTCTTCCAGAGATTTGAAACTGTGATGGAGGTTCACCTTCCAGCAAGACAATGACCCTAAGCATACTGTTGAAGCAAACATTGAGTGGCTTGCGGGGAAACATTTAAATGTCTTGGAATTGTCAAAGCCCAGACCTCAATCCAATTGAGAATATGTGGTATGACTTAAAGATTGCTGTACACCAGCAGAATCCATCCAACTAGGAGGAGCTGGAGCAGTTTTGCCTTGAAGAATGGGTAGGTGAAAAGTTTCAGTTTGTCTTATTTCTTGTTTGTTTCACAAGAAAAAAATATTTTGCATCTTCAAAGTGGTAGGCATGTTGTAAATCAAATGATACAACCCCCCCAAAAATCCATTTTAATTACAAGTTGTAAGGCAACAAAATAGTAAAAATGCCAACGGGGGTGAACACTTTCGCAAGCCACTGTATACAATACCAGTCAAAAGTTTGGACACACCTATTCATTCATTTTTAAAAATATTTTCTGCATTGTAGAATAGTAGTGAAGACATCAAACTATGAAAACACACATTTCATGCAGTAACCAAAAAAGTAGCCATCCTCTGCCTTGACAGCTTTGCACACTCTTGGCATTCTCTCAACCAGCTTCACCTGAAATGCTTTTCCAACAGTCTTTAAGGAGTTCCAACATATGCTGCTTTTCCTTCACTCTGAGGTCCAACTCATCCCAAAACAGTTGTCATGACTGTCCTGATCAGGTCAAGTTACAGGAGACCACAACCCTACAGATTATCTCTCACCCCCAACAAGGGAGGAGAGATGTAGGGGTATGAAGATGCAGGAGTTTTATGACCCTTCACACCCATGGTAAATCTTAGGCAATAGACAAAATTCATTTGTCCTCTCACTATGGAGAACCAGCCTCAGAACATTAAACATGCAATAAACGGACTTTGGAACAGTGGTTTCCGTCAGCCATAATGGTGGTAATGACGACAGATGGAATATGAAAATTAATATAATTTGTGTTGTTATTAAAGGTTAAAGGACAATGTTATTATGAAAACAGTTAAGTTAAGAATTAACATATCAGACTAAGTGACCCGAGCTGCAGCCAAGGTCTAAAAAGTCAACAAACGCAACACAAGGTTGAAGAGAAATAAATATTATTTTCTACCCATGCCCATGATGTGTCTAAGTGGGTGAATTCAAGCCGGACCACCTAACCTCCACTCTCCGTCGAATTGTGGTATCTACGCTGTTTTATTCCTACACTGTGAGCTCTGAGCTACAGAGCTGTCAGTCCTCAGAAGACCCCTTTCAGAGCAAGGGCGAGGAACCAGACCACTAAGCAAAAAGGACACTGACATCATGAGGACAACCAGAGAGTTGCGCAGGACAAGTGCGTCATTGAGAAGCCTAAACGACCCACGCGGAGCTTCCCATCTGAGACCTCCAACACGTAATTACATCATTATATTCTGACCCATAAGAGCGGCAGTGCGAGGCAAGGGTTAAAATAAGCATAGTTGACAAATGCACCCAAATGTATATTTCTCTCGTTTACTTTCACTTTTTCGCTGTCTTTTAAATCCCCATTTTGGGTAACACGCGCCATAGTGTGTTGGCCCGTTATACTAAGTTCTAATCAATAGCCTAGACTGTGTTGTGTATCTTTTTATCATCATTTTAGCTTTCTAGTAAATAAATAATCAACTAAAATTGGTGTGGCACGAACTCATTGGTGGGACCCGGGTTTGTGCAGATTCACGGATTATGTGACGTTCAGAATGAGACTGTAGAGGAAATTGATTAATTAGCGACTGTTGTAAAATCAATATTCTGATATTCTTTGAGTTCATTTGGGAAATAGAAATTGAATAAAACTAATTGTCCCATGGTATCCCAGGTTAATGAGTTAATAATTGCTTGATTCATTTAATCACGCAGTTAGAAACCTTTAACGTCTAGTGACTCCCCATCCCGCATGAGGGAGCGTAATCATCGACTGACACTAATTAGCATAACGCAACGGACATAAATATTACTAGAAAATATTCCTATTCATGAAAATCACAAGTGAAATATATTGAGACACAGCTTAGCCTTTTGTTAATCACCCTGTTATCTCAGATTTTCAAAATATGCTTTACAGCCAAAGCTAGACAAGCATTTGTGTAAGTTTATCGATAGCCTAGCATAGCATTTTGTCCAGCTAGCAGCAGGTAACTTGGTCATGGAAATCAGAAAAGCAATCAAATTAAATCGTTTACCTTTGATGAGCTTCGGATGTTTTCACTCACGAGACTCCCAGTTAGATAGCCGATGTTCCTTTTTTCCAAAAATATTCTTTTTGTAGGCAAAATAGCTCCGTTTGTTCTTCACGTTTGGCTGAGAAATCGCCCGGAAATTGCAGTCACGAAAACGCCAAAAAATATTCCAAATGAGCTCCATAATATCGACAGAAACATGGCAAACATTGTTTATAATCAATCCTCAAGGTGTTTTTCAAATATCTATTCGATAATATATCCCCTGTGACAATTGGTTTTTCAGTAGGACCGATTGGAATAATGGCTACCTCTGTATTTTACGCGAGAATCACTCTGGGAGCCATCAGTGACCAGTTGCGCAATGTAGCCGCTTACGGGTATTCTTCAACATAAATGCGTAAAACTACGTCACAATGCTGCAGACACCTTGGGGAATACGGAGAAAAAGTAATCTGGTTGATAGCCCATTCACTACTCAATAGGGACGTATTGGAACGCAGCGCTTTCAAAACATGAGGCACTTCCGGATTGGATTTTTCTCAGGCTTTCGCCTGCAATATCAGTTCTGTTATACTCACAGAATATCTTTACAGTTTTCGAAACTTTAGAGTGTTTTCTATCCTAAGCTGTCAATTATATGCATATTCTAGCATCTTGTCCTGACAAATTATCCCGTTTACTACCGGAACGTTATTTTTGGTTGGTAGAGTTGGTAGAGTGGAGGACTGTAGGTGAATTGTGGTAATCCTTAGGTCGCTGGTTCAAATCTGGCTCAAAGGTTTACATATTTTCTTGTGGCTTACGCCAACTTTTTGACAGCAGTGCACTTTGACATGTGCTTGACAAACAATTATATTTCCCTGAAAGCTGAAATCTTCACTTGTTGACCTTCGATAGGAATGTTGGTAGAGCAGCAGAGAGTACTTGAAATTGCAGCAATCTTTAGGTCACTGGCTCACACGATGATACCTTTTTCTGCAGTTGTGCCAAGTTTTTGATGTTTGCCTAGTGTTTCCCAAAAAGCAATTCATTCCCTGACCGGGACTCGATTCCGTGGTGCAGCAGTCAGAGCATCAAATCCCAACCAATAGACCACCGGGGAGAGATCAAAAGCCAGCTTGCAGTGAGGGGGCTAAACAGCATTCTTCACCCTCGGCTCACTCTTTCTCTATTCCCAAACGCAACTACTTGCAATCTCAGGGGATGTAGTTCAGCGGAAGAGAGCCTTTGTTTCAGGTAGGAAGACCGGGTTCAATTCCCACATCTCCACGAAACCACCAAACGCCGCAGACTAACTTATTAATAATTCGATGAGCAACAGTCGTCACATTAACTAATACAACTTCACGACACAGTTATCATAGGGCTTGATGGTTTTTGCGACTGAAATAACATATATGGAATCATGTACAATAGTAACCAAAAAAGTGTTAAACAACCACACGTGTAGATCATCCGTTCACCTACTCTGCGTCTCACAAAGACATGGCGGTTGGAACCAAAAATCTCAAATTTGGACTCATCGGACCAAAGGACAGATTTCCACTGGTCTAATGTCCATTGCTCGTGTTTCTTGGGCAAGCAAGTCTCTTTTTCTTATTGGTGTCCTTTAGTAGTGGTTTCTTTGCAGCAATTCGACCACGAAGGCCTGATTCACACAGTCTCCACTGGACAGTTGATGCTGAGATGTGTCTGTTACTTGAACTCTGTGAAGCATTTATTTGGGCTGCAATCTGAGGTGCAGTTAACTCTAATGAACTTATCCTCTGCAGCAGAGGTAACTCTGGGTCTTCCTTTCCTGTGGCAGTCCTCATGAGAGCCAGTTTCATTATAGCACTTGATGGTTTTGCAACTGCACTTAAACAGTCTTTCAAAGTCCTTCATTTTCCGTATTGACTGACCTTCATATCTTAAAGTAATGATTGACTCATTTCTTTTTGCTTATTTGAGCTGTTCTTGCCATAATATGGACTTGGTCTTTTACCAAATAGGACTATCTTCTGTTTACCACCCCTACCTTGTCGGCTCAAACGCATTAAGAAGGAAAGAAATTCCCAAAATTAACAAGGCACACCTGTTAATTGAAATGCATTCCAGGTGACTACCTCATGAAGCTGGTTGAAAGAATGCCAAGGCTGTGCAAAGCTGTCATCAAGTTAAAGGTGGCTACTCTGAAGAATATAAAACACATTTTGATTTGTTTAACACTTTTTTGGTTACTACATGATTTCATGTGTGTTATTTCATAGTTTTGATGCCTTCACTATTATCTGACAATGTAGAAAATAGTAAAAATACGATTTGACTGGTACTGTATATTGAGAGCCATATCCCTGTAATGCTTAGAGAAGATCTCATGTCAGCTGTTATTGAAGTGCTGTGGTTACAAGTTTTCCTATTATTTTAGGGTGTTGCTATAGGCCACCAAGTGCTAACAGTCAGTATCTAGATAATGTGTGTGAAATGCTTGAGCGTGTATGTGATGTTAACAGAGAGGTCCACTTTCTTGGGGAACGCAATATTGACTGGTTTTCATCCAGCTTTCCGCTCAAGAGGAAGCTTGTCACTGTAACCAGTACCTGTAATCTGGATCAGGTTATTAATCAACTAACCAGGGTGTTTACAAATACCACAGGAACAAGATCCTCTTCATGTACTGATCATATTTTCATGAATACTGTAGAACTTTGTTCTAAAGCTGTATCCATACCCCATTGGATGCAGTGATCACAATATAGTGGTTATGTCCAGGAAAGCCAACGTTCAAAAAACCTGGGCATAAAATGGCATTTAAGAGATCATACAACATACTGTATGTTGCTGTGACTCTTATGTGGATGACGTTAAACATATTTGTTGGTCTGATGTGATTACTAAGGAGCGATGCACTTCATGAATTTATGAAACTGCTTCTTTCAATTATTGCTAAACATGCACCTGTTAAGAAACTGACTGTTAGAACTGTTAAGTTGGTTAGGACGTCTACTTTGTGCATGACAGAAGTAATTTTTTCCAACAGTTGTTTACAGACAGATTATTTCACTTACAATTCACTGTATCACAATTCCAGTGGGTCAGAAATGTACATACACTAAATTGACTGTGCCTTGAAACAGCTTGGAAAATTCCAGAGAATGACATCATGGCTTTAGAAGCTTCTGATAGGCTAATTGACATCATTTGAGTCAATTGTAGGTGTACATGTGGATGTATTTCAAGGACTACCTTCAAACTCAGTGCCTCTTTGCTTGAAATCATGGGAAAATCAAAAGAAATCAGCCAAGACCTCAGATTTTGTTTTGGGACCTCCACAAGTCTGGTTCATCCTTGGTTGCAATTTCCAAAAGCCTGAAGGTACCAAGTTCATCTGTACAAACAATAGTACGCAAGTATAAACACCATGGGACCATGCCGCCCATGCAGAACATCATTCTCTCTACTATTATTCTGACATTTCACATTCTTAAAATAAAGTGGTGATCCTAACTGACCTAAAATAGGGAATTAAAGGAGATTAAATGTCAGGAATTGTGATAAAATGCATTTAAACATATTTGGCAAAGGTGTATGTAAACTTCCGACTACAACAGTATCTATCTAATAGAACTCAGCAATCACAGCTAATGAAGTCACTGAAACCCTTCTTAACAAGGAGTTGCAGTCAGTTTTGCAATGGGTGGCCAGTAATTAACTGGTCCTGAACATCTCTAAAACTGTTTTAAGGGATTTTTATCAATAATGACTAATTACGTATACATTTCAATCAGGACTGACTAATCAGAATACTATTATGTTACTGTATAGATGTATGAATTTTATTTTAATCCTAGTACTGAATATAATGTGTGTAATTCTAATCAAGAATTAGACCAATGACTGTCTGTTCCTTGGTAGAAACGAATTAACTTATCGTCAGACTGGCTAGAATGCTTATCTACACAGGGAGGCCTTGGCCTGGTCATAAATTATCTAAACTGGTGAGGGTAGATGTAGGAAGGCTTGAGAACTATACTGCCATTGTACCGGAGTGGAGAAGGGACGGGACAGTTTGAAACCTAATGACGTCATTTTCAGTTTATAAACTGTTGTAAATTGTATCATGTTCGGTACTCTCGAGAATAAACGCGATTGCTTGATTTTGAGACTGGTCTCCGCCCATTTTATGCAAATTTGTATTTTACAAATCCTTAGAAATGGGCTGAGTGTATTAATTGAATTGGGTAATAATAATTTAGGAATTTAATTCCTCTAACAAAAACTAAGAGCATTGTATCTGGTATGACTCATTCCCTAAACTCTAGACCTAAGCTGAATCTGGTAATGAATTTGGTGTTACATTAGATTGTAAACTGTTGTCATGACTGTCCTGATCAGGTCAGGTTACAGGAGACCACAACCCTACAGATTATCTATCAACACCAACAGAGGAGGAGAGATCTAGGGGTCTGAAGATGTGGGGGTTTTATGACCCCTCACGCCCCTGGTAAATCTCAGGCCACAGACATATTCCTTTGTCCTGTTACTATGGAGAACCAGCCTTAGAACATTAAACATGAAATAAAGGGACTTTGGAACAATGGTTTCCGTCAGCCACAATGGTGGTCATGACGATAGATGGAATATGAAAATGTATGTCATTTTTGTTTTGTTATTTAAGGTTAATAGATGACGTTATTATGAAAACATTGTAACGTGAAGAGTTTTCTGAGTATATGTTTGATGTTTATACATTGTACATTGTGTGGAAAATGTCCAAATCAAAGGGAATGTTTTGGTAAAGATGAAATGTTAAGTTACTTGTCTAAAATTGGGTTTGAGTCAAATCTAGACCTTGCCTCATTAACTTGGTACGCCCAGAGAACTTCCCTAAAGGCGGTTACGCCCACTTCTGACCCAAGGGTATATAAAACCTGCGAGTATAGAATTTACAGAGAAGACTACGTGACCCAAGCTGCAGCCAAGGTCTAAAAAGTCAACGAACCTGAGCTACAGAGCTGTCTGTCCTCAGAAGACCCCTTCCATAGCAAGGGTGAGGGAACAGACTCCTAAGCCAAAAAGACACTGACGGGAGGACGATCAGAGAGGTGCGCCGGAGAGGTGCGTCATCGAGCAGCCTGAACGTTCCCCTGAACGGTCCACGCAGAGAATCCTCGGAGATCATCCCCACGTAATTACATCATTATATTCTGACCCATAAGAGCGGCAGTTTGGGGCAAGGCTAGGGTTAGAATAAGCATAGCTGACAAATTCACCCAAATGTATGTTTCTCTTGCGTACTTTCTTTTTTCTCTCTCTCTTTGAAATCCCCATTTTGGGTAACACACGCCATAGTGTGTTGGCCCATTATACTAAGTTCTAATCAATAGCCTATAATGTGTTTTGTCTATATGTATATTTTATCATCATGTTAGCTTTTTAGTAAATAAATATTCAACTAAGATTGGTGTGGTACGAACTCAGTGGTGAGACCCCGGTCCGTGCAGATTCACGGGCTATACGACGTTCAGAACGAGATTGGTAGAGGTAACTGGTTAATTAGCAGCTGTTGTAAAATCGATATTCTGATGTTCTTTGAGTTCATTTGGGAAATAGAAACTCAATAAAAACTAGTTTTCCCATGGTGCCCCAGGTTAATGAGTTAATAATTGCTTGATTCAGATAATCACGCAATTAGAAACTTTTAATCATTCGATGAACAACAGTCGTCACATTAACTAATAATACGTCACGACACTGTCATGGTTAAAACATATACATTCCATGTCCTAGATGGCACAGCGGTCAAAAGCACCACAGTGCTGAAGCACAATTGGCCCAGTGCCTTCCGGGGTAGGGGAGGGTTTGGCCAGTGGGACTTTCCTTGCCTCATTATGCTCTAACGACTCTTTGTGATAGGGCCGGGCACCTGCAAGCTGACCCCCGGTCGTCAGTTGAACAGTGTGTGGCGATCTGCACGGATCAATGGACACACACCAATCATAGTTTGACAATGCAGGAGAATGCCATTCGCAAACTCAGTGAATGTGTGGAGGCTCATCAGACAGATGTGCAGAGGAGGTTGGATTACCTTCCCTGTCAAATGGAGGAAAACCAACAACAAATTGTTCAGAGGCAGAAATATTTACAAGATTCTCTGAAGCAGGATATTCAAGGAAAACTGCACCGGTTCAAAACACAAATGGAAACTAACCATCATCAAGTCATAATCTTTCTTGAGGAGGAACAAAAACAGAGAGCAGAGGAGTCAGACTCTGTTGTGAAGGGAGTGTGTTCTTATCTGAAGGAAGTTATGGAGGACATGAAGAACTCTCTCATAGGGGAATTACGATGTTTGATTGAACAGACTCAAAAGGACACCGTTAATGAGATGGAAAAAGCACAGAAGGCCACAGACCTTCAACTGGAAGAGCTGCACCAGGAGGTAAAGCAGTGCTTTTCCCTTCTGGACAAATCTTCTGCACCTCCCTCAGGTTTTACCTCTGCCACTGGCTTGGCCAGTAAGGGAATAGGAACAGGTAGTACTACAAAAAACCCTCTGAAGATACTGTTAAACAACAGAACTCCCGCTGCCACTGCCATGCCTCCTCTAGAGCTCTCCCTCCCTATCAAACTACTTTTCCCCACTTTTGTCAGCCCAGAAGATGATGTTGATCCACTGTTTTTCTTATCTAAGTGTAATGATTTTCTTTCTATCCGGCCCCTTACTGACTTGGAGGTTCTTGCCACCCTCCGCAGTGTTCTCCATGGTACAGCAAGAGACTGGTGGGAGATAGCCCATGAACATGTGTCAACCTGGGAAGAGTTTCAAAAAATATTCCTCTTAGCCTTCCTCTCAGAGGACTATGGGGATGAACTGGCAGAACGTGTTCGTAACAGAGTCCAGGGTGAAGCAGAGCCAATACGGGACTTTGCCTTCTCCTATCGAGTTCTATGTAGGAGATGGAAGGCTGACATTACTGAGCAGGAGATGGTTAAACTCCTTCTTAAGAACATGGTTCCCCGCCTTGCTAGTCAACTTCGAGAACATGTGCAAAATGTGGATGATCTGGTGCGTCTTGGGACTCAGTTTGAGAAGGACTGGAGGCACCACCTCCAAACTACAAACCCCATTCCCTCATCCCAGTATAACTCTCTTAGGGCTAAACCGTCTCAGATATTTGTACCCAAGATCCAGGACAAATGTCCAGTTATGTGTTGGAGGTGTAAAGTCCAACATCCTCCAGATTCTTGCCTGCTCTATGTCCAGTGTCAGGATTCAGGAAAAGGTCAGAAGGACTGAAGACTGAAAGTCTAGACAGGCGTGGTGGCTTGCATACAATTGGGTCAGCCTTAATGCCCACCATGAAGCCTTTAGACAGCACAGCTAGCGGTCTTATTCCTATTCCGCAACAACTATTGGTTCCTCTGACTGTTAGGAACTGGAGAGGGAAGGCCATAATCGACACAGGGGCATCTTACACCCTGATGCAAGAGGCCTTGTGGCAGAACATGGCATTACCTCATGAGGAGCTACGAACATGGGAGGAAGGACCATTGTACTTGGCCAATGGAAAACCTACCACTCCCTTGGGCTGGATTAGTATAATAATAAAACTGCATGGTGAGACTATTAACCTTCCTGTGGCTATTCTTGCAGATTCAAGCCTTTCATTTGCTGTAGTCCTTGGCCTAGACTTCCTGTTCTTCAGTGGACTGACCATCTCTATGTCCGAACCCTCCTATCGGCTACACTCGGACTATTCCCAGCCTCATCCATTTCAACCTGGTAATGCACTGATTTCAGGTTGGAGCCTGCTACATTATGCAGAGTCCGGACAAGGTCAAGTCAGAGACAGAGAAAATATAAAGAGACAAAGACAAAAACATGTTCCACCAGTGAAGTCTGAGAACCCAACTATCACCCTGATTACCGCCGTACCCCCTTCTATCCGAGCAAAAGCAAACCTGATGCTGATTTCTACATCAAACAAGCGGTGGAACAGGCATGTGTGTCGGATGATGAAAGGTGGCAGCTATCCCAGATGTTGGACGTGAACAGTGAGGTCTGTACTCTTACACTCGGCCGTACAACCGTCTTCAAACACAAAATCTATACCCGGCATGAGGTCCCCATTAAGCAGCGTCCCTACAGGCTGTCCCCCACCAAACTGGAAATTCTCAATGAACAGCTCAAAAGCATGTTGGAGAATGGAATTGTGGAACCTTCTTTTTCTGGATGGGCTTCTCCTGTTGTCCTGATTCCTAAGAAAGATGGTGGATATCAATTCTGTGTGGACTACAGGAAGCCGAATGCCATAACAGAAAGTGATGCCTACCCTCTACCAAACATAAATGACATACTGGAATCTCTGGCAGGAGCATCCATCTTTAGCAATCTGGATCTGAACAATGGCTATTGGCAGGTGTCAATGGATCCCGCTAGTCAGGACAAGACTGCCTTTGTCGCCCCTGCTGGTTTGTACTCCTTCAAAGTCATGCCTTTTGGTTTGAAGAATGCTCCAGCAACCTTCCAACGGTTGATGGAGACTGTCCTGGGAGATCTGAGGGGTAGAAATTGTCTCGTGTATCTGGATGACATCATAATCTACTCCTCCTCTGTTGCGGATCATCTGCAAGACATTCAGTCCGTCTTCGACAGACTAAAGTCTGCAGGTTTGACCTTGAACTTGAAGAAGTGTTGTTTCTGTCCGCCAGAACTCAAGTTCCTTGGTCATGTGGTTAATGCTGAAGGTATCCATGCAGATCCAGCCAAAGTTGCAGCCGTGCAGGAATTCCCAATTCCCACATCCCTCAAGGCTGTTCAGCGGTTTCTGGGTATGGCTGGATGTCTCTGCCTGGCCGGTTCCCCTCTTTCCACTGGGATTCTCTGCCTCTAACCCTATTACAGGGGCTGGGTCACTGGCTTACTGGGGCTCTCTCATGCCGTCCCTGGAGGGGGTGCGTCACCTGAGTGGGTTGATTCACTGTTGTGGTCATCCTGTCTGGGTTGGCGCCCCCCCCTTGGGTTGTGCCGTGGCGGAGATCTTTGTGGGCTATACTCAGCCTTGTCTCAGGATGGTAAGTTGGTGGTTGAAGATATCCCTCTAGTGGTGTGGGGGCTGTGCTTTGGCAAAGTGGGTGGGGTTATATCCTTCCTGTTTGGCCCTGTCCGGGGGTGACCTCGGATGGGGCCACAGTGTCTCCTGACCCCTCCTGTCTCAGCCTCCAGTATTTATGCTGCAGTAGTTTATGTGTCGGGGGCTGGGGTCAGTTTGTTATATCTGGAGTACTTCTCCTGTCCTATTCGGTGTCCTGTGTGAATCTAAGTGTGCGTTCTCTAATTCTCTCCTTCTCTCTTTCTTTCTCTCTCTCGGAGGACCCGAGCCCTAGGACCTGAGCTCCAGGACTACCTGACATGATGACTCCTTGCTGTCCCCAGTCCACCTGGCCATGCTGCTGTTCCAGTTTCAACTGACCTGAGCCCTAGGACCATGCCCCAGGACTACCTGACATGATGACTCCTTGCTGTCCCCAGTCCACCTGGCCATGCTGCTGCTCCAGTTTCAACTTCCACCTGACTGTGCTGCTGCTCCAGTTTCAATTGTTCTGCCTTATTATTATTCGACCATGCTGGTCATTTATGAACATTTGAACATCTTGGCCATGTTCTGTTATAATCTCCACCCGGCACAGCCAGAAGAGGACTGGCCACCCCACATAGCCTGGTTCCTCTCTAGGTTTCTTCCTAGGTTTTGGCCTTTCTAGGGAGTTTTTCCTAGCCACCGTGCTTCTACACCTGCATTGCTTGTTGTTTGGGGTTTTAGGCTGGGTTTCTGTACAGCACTTTGAGATATCAGCTGATGTACGAAGGGCTATATAAATAAATTTGATTTGATTTGGTACCACAGGTTTGTGCCTGACTTTTCAAAGGTAGCCGAACCCCTCAACCACCTTAAGAAGAAAGGTGTGAAATTCCAATGGACCCCTGCATGCCAAGGTGCATTTGAAGCACTCAAAAACAGTCTAATTACTCCTCCAGTGCTTGGACATCCTAACCTGAATGCTCATTTCATTGTGTACACGGATGCAAGTCAAACAGGACTTGGTGCAGTCTTGGCTCAACAAACCGGACTTGGAACAGAAGAAGTTCTTGCCTATGCAAGTCGCACCCTTAATTCAGCAGAGAGGAATTATTCAACGACTGAAAGGGAGTGCCTCGCTGTGGTCTGGGCTTTGGAGAAATGGAGTTACTACTTGGAGGCAAAGATCTTCACCGTTGTCACAGACCATGCTGCTCTGCAGTGGGTTCTGGCATCAGGCAAGACCAACAACCGTCTTATTCGCTGGTCTATCAGACTGCAGAAGTTTGACTTCATCATTGAGTATCGCAAAGGAAAACTGAACATTGTACCAGATGTCCTTTCTCGGATTACAGAGACTGCCAATGTTTGTCCTCCCTTGTGCAGTACTTATACTACCGCTAAATGTCTGGATGATTCCTTTCCTCTGGATGATGAGAGTGTATGGAGAGCACAGCAGAAGGATGCTGCCATCATGGCGATCCACAAGAGTCTGTCTGAAGAAGACTCCAAGAGTCGCTTCAATGATAAGTATAGCATAATTCAGGATAAAGTGTATCGAAAAACTCCAAGAGGAGATGGAATACACAGCACCCATTATCGCGTCTTCATTCCCTCTACATTGTGTGACCAGATAATCCAAGCTTATCATGCCAATCCCATGAGTGGCCATCTTGGAGTTTTTAAAACTTATCGAAGACTACAAGAGGTGGTTTACTGGCCAGGCATGTGGGTTCATACCCGGAAGTTTGTACAGCAGTGTGAAGTCTGCCAGAAATACAAACCAGACATTGGCAGACCTGCCGGGAAAATGCAGCAGACCGTGGTGAACCATCCAAATGAAACGTTGGGAATTGACCTCATGGGACCTTTTCCTCCCAGCCGGGGGACACGGAATGAATTTTTATTGGTGGTAGTGGACTACTACACACACTGGGTGGAGTTGTTTCCCCTCCGCAAAGCCACTGCATCAGCCATTGCTCTAATTCTGAGAAGGGAGGTCTTTACCAGATTCGGGATTCCAGACCAAATCCTCTCTGACCGAGGTCCACAGTTCATATCAGGAATCTACAAAGAGCTCTGTACCTACTGGGGTGTAATTGCCAAGTTGACCACAGCCTATCATCCTCAGACCAACCTGACCGAGAGGGTAAACCAAACCCTGAAGGGGATGATTGCTTCATTTGTGGGGGATCAGCACACAAGGTGGGATCAGCATCTCCCTGAATTTCGCTTTGCACTGAACTCTGCCGTGCAGGAGACTTCTGGGGTCACTCCCGCCGAACTCCACCTGGGAAGACCACTAAAAGGTCCGATGGACAGGGTCTTGCAAAGTTCGAATGTTTCACCTGACTGCCCAGCGTTTGGTGATGTACAACACCACCACACCTTGCTAGCCAGAGTGGAGGCCAGCAAAACCAAAGCCAAACAACGACAGCTGAGAAACTATGACAAACACAGACGAGACGTGTGCTTTCCACCCCAGTCTCGTGTCTGGGTACGTTCACATCTGTCAAAGGCATCTAAGAAGTTCACTGCCAAGGTAGCTTTGGGACCAGTGAACTACTTGGTCTGTTTGGAGGACACTGGGGAAGATGTCAGGACAGTGCATGTTGTTGACCTAAAGCCCTGCTACCCTACGGCAGAAGAGCTGGATCGCAGGCAAAAGCAACACCTGCAGGACCTCTTCGTGGAGGACTCTGATGAGGAGGACTTCCCTGGTTTTGTGTAGCAGGAACATGAACCTGTCAAAGCCTGTATCCTCTCTGTTTCTACAGGCATTGTTTTTTCATGGGGGGAGGAGTGTGGCGAAATCTGCACGGAGCCTTCACCGTGCACTGCCACTTTAAGAGCGGTTGAGCAGTAAGGAAGGAGGATATAAAGAGAGCTCATTCAGCTCTTTGGGGAGGAGCTCTTAGGTGGCGCGACAGTTTGATTGCGTGTGCTGTGCTGCAGAAGTTTTGTTTGTTTTCAGCGTTTGTAGTTTATAAAGTATTTAACTCACTCATCGGTGTGATCGCTTTAGATCGTGGTTGTTTTTGTTTGGGACCGCGCCCGTTATGGATCGCATGGATTTAGTAGCAACATTGTTGCGAAGCTTTAACATACAAACCAACAAACCGTCAGACAGTACACCGGCAGGCCTGAAGACCACAGCTAAGATTTCTCTTTTTCTCTCTCTTTCTCTTCCCTCTCATTCCAGTGCTTTACCCTGCAACAGACTCTCTATTTTTCAAATGCACTTCCCATTGAAGTTCATTAGAGCTGGACTATTATTACCTGCCAGAAGTATTTGGATGGACATTTTAGTTGAAAGGGAGGTTGCTTGCAAGTTGTGTATTGTTATGTGAACTGTATTGAGGTGTACTAATGACATGTGGCCGAGAAGACTGTGGACATTTTTAAGGCCTTTGTTGTATCGATGAACACCCCCCACATTCATACCCTCTGCACTCATCCACTAGAAAATAATACAGATTATTGCAAATCCTATGTTGATGACTGGGTTCGTTCTTGTATGAAGTTGCTGTTGAATTGCTCTGCCATTATTGGTATTAGTATTATTGTATGAGGTATTCTGGTTTGGGTTACCCCTGTGCTGTGATGTGGGTTTTATATGGTGTGTATTCTTTTCTCTCCACTGGCTATCTGGTAAACAGGCTACACTCTAGGCAGTCTCTTCTGCTGATGTGTGTGGGTCTGGTAGTGGTACTCTCTCTATTCTACTCTTTTCCTTTCGGCATGGTTAATACCTGCCTGGCGCCCAAACAAAATCTTTCTTTACCCCTCTCTAATAAATACAGCTACAAGTGTTTTCTACGACACATTGGTGCGACTGTCATCCGGGTAAAGCAAGCAGTGTGATAAGAAGTAGGAGGCCAGGCGGTTCATGTTTCGGAGGACGCATGACTCGACCTTCGCCTCTCCCGAGCCCATTGAGGAGTTGCAGAGATGAGCCAAGGGACCTAATTCAAAAAAATAAGCTTGTGGTCATACCACCCTGAACACGCCTGTTCAGGGTTGGGCCTGGTTAGTCCTGGGAGACCACCTGGGAAAACAATATATAGACATATATATTTTAAAACATGGATTCAGTGGTTGTAAAGGTGGGGAGAGGTTTATTCATAATAAAGAGATGCTCTGCTTTTTTGACACCACACTCCAAAAACAAGTCCTGCAGGCTCTAGTTTAGTCTTATCTTGATTATTTACCAGTCATGTGGTCAAGTGCTGTAAAGAACAACCTATACTCTAAGAAAAAAGGGTCCCAAAAAGGTTATTTGGCTCTCTCCATCGGCTCTCTCCACACTCTTTTGGGTCTCATGTAGAACCTTCTGTGCAAAGGGTTCTACATGGAAACAAAAACGGTTATTCAAAGAGTTCTTCTATGGGGAGAGCAGTAGAACCCTTTTTTTCTCCGTGTTAAGCTGAAGTTGGTCCAGAAAAGAGCAGCACGCCTTGCTCTTAATTGTAATCAGAGGGCTAATATAAATACTTTGCATACCAGTCTCTCTTGGCTAAGAGTTGAGGAGAGACTGGCTGCATCACTTCTTCTTTTTATAAGAAACAATAATGTGTCAAATTTATATTTGTTTGCATAGTCAACATACAGTACACACAGCTCTGGCACACACACTTACCCCACCAGACATGCCACCAGGGGTCTTTTCACAGTGCCCAAATCCAGAACAAATTCAAGAAAGCATACATGTCCCGTCCTGACCATAGGGAGCTGTTTATTCTCTATGTTGGTTAGGTCAGGGAGTGATTAAGGGTGGGTTATCTAGGGGAATTTTATATCTATGTTGGCCTGGTATGGTTCCCAATCAGAGGCAGCTGTTTATCGTTGTCTCTGATTGGGGATCATATTTAGGTAGCCATTTCCCATTGTGCTTTTTGGGATCTTGTCTATGTACTGTTGCCTGTGAGCATTATTACAATGGAAACATACCACACTGCATCTTGGTCTACTCCTTATGACGAACGTGACAATACAGTATTATACAGAGCCATTATTGCATGGAACTCCCATCTCATCTTGCTCCAATGAACAGCAAACCTGGTTTCAAAAACAGATAAAATAACACCACATGACACAACGCCTCTCTCCTATTTCACCTAGATATTTTGTGTGTATCTATTGGTATAGTATGTAGGCCATATGTGCTGTTTGTAAATGTATGCAGTTCTGTCCGTGAGCTGTTCTTGTCTATTAATTTTCTGTATTATGTAATATGTCATGTTTTGTCTGGATGGTTGAACCCAGGAAGAGTAGCTGCTGATTTCGGAACAGTTAATGGGGATCCTAATAAAATACACATTTCGCACACACACACGCACGCGCGCACACACATGCACACACTTCCGGCGCCGACAGAGATGGCCGCCTCGCTTCGCGTTCCTAGGAAACTATGCAGTTTTTTGTTTTTTTCCGTGTTATTTCTTACATTGGTACCCCAGGTCATCTTAGGTTTCATTACATACAGTCGAGAAGAACTACTGAATATAAGAGCAGCGTCAACTCACCATCAGTACGACCAAGAATATGACTTTCCCGGAGCGGATCCTGTGTTCTGCCTTCCACCCAGGACAACGGAATGGATCCCAGCCTGCGACCCAAAACAACGACGTCGTAAAAGAGGCAAACGAAGCGGTCTTCTGGTCAGGCTCTGGAGACGGGCACATCGCACGCCACTCCCTAGCATTCTACTCGCCAATGTCCAGTCTCTTGACAACAAAGTTGATGAAATCCGAGCAAGGGTAGCATTCCAGAGGGACATCAGGGACTGTAACGTTCTTTGCTTCACGGAAACATGGCTCACTGGAGAGACGCTATCGGAGTCGGTGCAGCCAGCTGGTTTCTCCACGCATCGCGCCGACAGAAACAAACATCTTTCTGGTAAGAAGAGGGGCAGGTGCGAATGCTTTATGGTTAACGAGACGCGGTGTGGTCACAACAACATACAGGAACTCAAGTCCTTCTGTTCACCTGATTTAGACTTCCTCACAATCAAATGTCGACCGCATTATCTACCAAGGGAATTCTCTTCGATTATAATCACAGCCGTATATATTCCCCCCCAAGCAGACACATCGATGGCTCTGAACAAACTTTATTTGACTCTTTGCAAACTGGAATCCACATATCCTGAGGCTGCATTCATTGTAGCAGGGGATTTTAACAAGGCTAATCTGAAAACAAGACTCCCTAAATTGTATCAGCATATCGATTGAGCAACCAGGGCTGGTAAAACCTTGGATCATTGCTATTCTAACTTCTGCGATGCATATAAGGCCCTGCCCCGCCCTCCTTTCGGAAAAGCTGACCACGACTCCATTTTGTTGCTCCCTGCCTACAGACAAAAGCTAAAACAAGAAGCTCCCACGCTGAGGTCTGTTCAACGCTGGTCCGACCAATCTGATTCCACGCTCCAAGACTGCTTCCATCACGTGGACTGGGATATGTTTCGTATTGCATCAAACAACAACATTGACGAATATGCTGATTGGGTGAGCGAGTTCATTAGAACGTGCGTTGAAGATGTCGTTCCCATAGCAAAGATTAAAACATTCCCAAACCAGAAACCGTGGATTGATAGCAGCATTCGCGTGAAACTGAAAGCACGAACCACTGCTTTTAATCAGGACAAGGTGACCGGAAACATGACCGAATACAAACAGTGTAGCTATTCCCTCCGCAAGGCAAACAAGTTAAGCGTCAGTATAGAGACAAAGTAGAATCGCAATTCAACGGCTCAGACACGAGGTATGTGGCAGGGTCTACAGTCAATCACGGATTACAAAAAGAAAACCAGCACAGTCACGGACCAGGATGCCTTGCTCCCAGGCAGACTAAATAACTTTTTGCCCGCTTTGAGGACAATACATTGCCACTGACACGGCCCGCAACCAAAACATGCGGACTCTCCTTCACTGCAGCCGAGGTGAGTAAAACATTTAAACGTGTTAACCCTCGCAAGGCTGCAGGCCCAGATGGCATTCCCAGCCGCGCCCTCAGAGCATGCGCAGACCAGCTGGCTGGTGTGTTTACGGACATATTGAATCAATCCCTATCCCAGTCTGCTGTTCCCACATGCTTCAAGAGGGCCACCATTGTTCCTGTTCCCAAGAAAGCTAAGTTAACTGAGCTAAACGACTACCGCCCCGTAGCACTCACTTCCGTCATCATGAAGTGCTTTGAGAGACTAGTCAAGGACCATATCACCTCCACCCTACCTGACACCCTAGACCCACTCCAATTTGCTTACCGCCCAAATAGGTCCACAGACGATGCAATCTCAACCACACTGCACACTGCCCTAACCCATCTGGACAAGAGGAATACCTATGTGAGAATGCTGTTCATCGACTACAGCTCAGCATTTAACACCATAGTACCCTCCAAACTCGTCATCTCACACTCAACGTCAACAAAACTAAGGAGATGATTGTGGACTTCAGGAAACAGCAGAGGGAACACCCCCCCTATCCACATCGATGGAACAGTAGTGGAGAAGGTAGTAAGTTTTAAGTTCCTCGGCGTAGACATCACAGACAAACTGAATTGGTCCACCCACACAGACAGCATCGTGAAGAAGGAGCAGCAGCGCCTCTTCAACCTCAGGAGGCTGAAGAAATTCGGCTTGTCACCAAAAGCACTCACAAACTTCTACCGATGCACAATCGAGAGCATCCTGTCGGGCTGTATCACCGCCTGGTACGGCAACTGCTCCACCCACAACCGTAAGGCTCTCCAGAGGGTAGTGAGGTCTGCACGCCTCATCACCGGGGGGAAACTACCTGCCCTCCAGGACACCTACACCACCCAATGTTACAGGAAGGCCATAAAGATCATCAAGGACAACAACCATCCGAGCCACTGCCTGTTCACCCCGCTATCGTCCAGAAGGCAAGGTCCGTACAGGTGCATCAAAGCTGGGACCAAGAGACAGAAGCTGTTTTTCATTCTCAACGCCATCAGACTGTTAAACAGCCACCACTAACATTGAGTGGCTGCTGCCAACACACTGACTCAACTCCAGCCAGTTTAATAATGGGAATTGATGGGAATTGATGTAAAATATATCACCAGCCACTTTAAACAATGCTACTTAACTAATGTAGGGTATTTAAACATTATATTATCTCATATGTATACGTATATACGTATACACTGTACTCTATATAGTAGCGTGGTTCTGGGGCCTGGGCCTTCAGTGAAGTCCTACACAGTCCCACCCGAATTAATCCACCTCTTATTACCATCATTATGATGCCATGGCCCTAGACACTATACATTTAGACAGAAACGCAGTATAACCAGGCGTTGTGGCACCTTGAAATTGACATTTTTATTCAGAGAATTGCAGGATAAGAGTACAATACCTTTTCATTGTGCAGCTTCGTTGCCCTGCGCGCTTGTTCGTTGAGATGTAGATCCACTCGGGTGTCCCAAAAGTTTTCAAAAGCACCATTGCTTGTAAGTGCCCAGCCGTACTTTGGTGTCTCATTGCTGCCTTGGTTAGACAACTCAGGTTTGCAAAGCCAGTGTGGCTCCAAACACCAAATCGATCACTTGCAAATAATAGGAATTCTCAGCAGTACAGTTTGCAGTGCTTCTCGGAGCCTGTGAGTCATTGATAGCGCCCATAGTTGAAAGTGGCAAAGCCTGTGACAGGCTTTGTAGCGTCAGCGTCTACCTCTCCTGACAATGTCTAACTTTTCTCGAAAAGTTTGTCTTGAGAATGGCGTTATAATTATATCCTCGACCAAATCGATATCTTCTCCTTCCGCCATTGTGGGTTGAAAAAACAGCTTAGTAGTACGCAAATTAATTCGTTGATCAATTTCAGTTTCTTAGTTCTGAGACATGCCCATATAGGACCTGCCTCTCAATATTGGTAATCCAATCAAAAGGCGTGCACGCACTACGCCTGCTAGCTGGCTCCTGTGTAACACTGGAGCCAGCCAGCAGACGTACAATAACCAACTCTAAAGCTGATTGGTTGACACTAAATTTGAATTTCTATTCACTTTAAGCTACAAGCGCCCGCACTGTTGATTCTGAAGGCCTGAGGGCAGATTTTAGACCCCTGGCAACACATGATGGCTGAATATGATTGGATAAAAGATCTAACATAAAGACCAGCCCTCCAAATCTCAACCTGGGCTGGAAGCAGTGCAAGCAAGAGGAATGCTATGAAATGAAGAGTGTAACTCTTACTCTGGGGAATAATTTAATACATATTTGTGGGAAAATATATTTTTAAAAATATTATATTCTGATGATGTTTAGGCCAGCAGAGAAGGCCTTGCTGGCCCTGATGGCCCACCACTGACTCTATATCATCTCCTGCATCTTTATGTAATACATGTATCACTAGCCACTTTAAACTATGCCACTTTGTTTACATACTCATCTCATATGTATATACTGTACTCGATACCATCTACTGCATCTTGCCTATGCCGCTCTGTACCATCACTCATTCATATATCTTTATGTACATATTCTTTATCCCTTTACACTTATGTGTATAAGGTAGTAGTTTTGGAATTGTTAGCTAGATTACTTGTTGGTTATTACTGCATTGTCGGAACTAGAAGCACAAGCATTTCGCTACACTCGCATTAACATCTGCTAACCATGTGTATGTGACAAATACATTTTGATTTGACACACACACACACAGAGAGACAGACAGACACACAGCATTACCCGGATGGAGGTGCAGAATGTGGGATGGCGGGGAGAGAAGACAGGATACTTAGGAGTACAAATATTAATGGAAGTTAAAGACAGACTTACAAACCCAATTACTACATTAGCCGGCCAATTTAGATGAGAGTTCTGAGAAACCAGCAGGCAGGACTTTGTTGAAATAGACCAGCAGTCTCCATGCATTAACAATGGAATGAATTCCCCTGTCGTCCCCAAACAGGAAGAATAGAGCAGATACAGCCATAAATTCTGCCTGTATACTGCAGTATAAAGCCAGCCACATTCTCCTGCTCTCCAGGCTGAATGGACGAGTCAGAGACCAACACTCTTTTTTACCCGCCTCATAAAGACGGAGGGCCCTGGAGACAGGAGACTCTGGGGAGAAGTGGGAGGAGGGGGAGGAGGAGTGGTTTGGACTGCTGCTGCAGTTTTCTTCCACCGCTGCTTGATAAGCTGCCTCCCTTCTAATGCCCAATCCATTTCGACTACTCAATATGCTTCCTCTTGTCCAGCCCATCCCTGGGAGACCTGCAGAATGCACCAGCACTCCCACTCCGGCCAATCACCAACACCCTGAGGCTACATTAGGGCCTTATTGGCAAGCTGTGGGCAACCAACGCCTGGCCAATCAGGTGGAGCCAAGAGCTGAATGGATTTTCTGTTTGGCTGTGGGTGGTGCGAGACCTGCCAATGAGGGCTCAGGAGTGGCATTGTGTGTCTCTGAGGGAGGCTGCCAGAGGGGTCAGGCCTGAGGACTGCAGACTGACAGTTATTTAGTGAGATGCAGAGCATTGCATGGTCTCCCGAGTGGCACAGTGGTCTAAGGTACTGTATCTCAGTGCTAGAGGCGTCACTGCAGACCCTGGTTTGATTCCTGGCTGTATCACAACTGGCCGTGATTGGGAGTCCCATAGGGCGGCACATAATTGGCCCAGCATCGTCCGGGCTAGGGTTTGGTCGGGGCAGGCCGTCATTGTAAATAAGAATTTGTTCTTAACTGACTTGCCTAGTTAAATAAAGGTTAAAGAAAATAAAATATCTGCGGGACGTAGGGGTGCTAAGGGTTCTGCAGCAACCCTAAAAAAATTAAACACATGTAAAAATATATATTTTTAACAAAAGTAGTGTGCTGGGCATTTAAGAGTCCTGTATTAGCGGACCGATATAGCCATCTGCAGCACTGGCAAAGCCCCCCACCCACCCCGTTAAATTTGTTTTTGCATCACCCCCACCCCAAACTACTGCTCGCAGCTATGGGGCAGAGCACTATGTCAGTCAGTGGAGTGATTGCCTTTGTACAGCTAGGCCAGTTACTGGGACGCTGTAGACACAGGCACAGGCACAGGCACTTAGTACAAACACACACATGCAAGCACGAAAGCGCACATCCTATACAGTTTTCCTAATACATTTTGGTGAACATTTTAATGTAAAAACTAGTGGGCATCACAGAGAAATGCTAGACTAAAATAACTGGAATATGAATGTATTAATAAACCAATACAGTGTTTCTACCTAGTTCTATAAACAGTGGTGTATTACCATACCATAGAGATGATTCTCTCCCACACATACACCAACTTTTATTGGTTTATTGAGTCAAGAGCAGGGTTTAATTTAGCATTTCATTCTACCTAGGGAGACTAACTTATTAAAAACTTGAGCTTCATCTTGAGCATAGAAAGTTGGCTGCAAAACCTGTTCTGACAAGTAACTGCCCGCTTCTGTAGGTGTAGTCACAATATTGAGTTTTTGTTGAAAACTGTATGCCTCCTGCATTCAATTTACATAAAATCCCACCAAATGAGGGACTTCCAGCCATTGTGTGACTCAAGCAGAAGAGTTTAGGGACAACTTGATAACTCCATCATAACACCTACCCAGAGGTGTCGTCTCATATTATGCATAATTGGTTGCCTTTGGTAAAGGAAAAACATTTGCCTGGTCTGATTGGTGTCTGCCTCACCTCAGGATCGTCCTTGACGTTTAGAAAATAATGTAATGACTTTCCAAAGCACACAGTGTAGATTACAGTTCTCTTCAGAGTGGGCGTAACGCTCTCACATATCAGGACTTCAATCAAATGCCCTCTCATTCCATTCCTCTGCTTTGCCCAAGGACTGGGTTTTTATAATTGATCTCCTTTATCACCCCTTTTATAATTATTTAGTTCATTCTGGTGTGTGTCTGACTGGGAGTCAGTGGTGAGGACGGAGAGGAGCAGAGAGGCTCATCTCTCCCCGTTTGGACTGGTTTCAATCAGATGTGGCATTGGGTCCAGCCTTGGAGGAGGTGCTGGAGGAGACCGGTGCTGGAGGAGACGATTGAGAGGAGGAGTTGAGATGAGACTGCTACAAATGGCCTGAAACTAATGCTGCTCTCTGAAACTAATGCTGCTCTCTGAAACTAAAGCTGTTCTCTCTCACCTCACATATTTACTATGCTCTCTCTCTCTCCTCCAATCCCAATCTGTTCCCTTTTCTCTCTTTCTACTCTCTATCTCTTTCACTATCTATTTAATTATAGCTGTTTTCAATCTCCAGTTGCATTAATCTTACCTCTGTCAAGAGCAATAATTTATTGGACAGTGAATGGCATGGGGGAAAATATTGCATTTTACCACAATGGTAAATTATTGCCATCAAAGCGACACTACTTGAGATTGCTCATGAGGGTTTTGCACTTCACAATAAAACCTCCCTGAAGTGGAATGTTGGTGCTGCTAGTTTCACTCTAATCATTTCCCTTCTGTTCATAAGGGAAGATGGTCTACTCAATGTGACATGCAGTGATATCCCTTATAAACGTATCTAATAAACCTTCCCTGGACCAACACACCACTGGAGTAGCAGCTAGACTAGCAGCTACATTGTCCAGGACTTTCAGAACTGCCTAGGAAATATATAGAGAGGTGTGTGATGTGTGTGAGGATAATCAGGATATGGCCGGACATCTCTGAGTGGAGTATTAAAATCACATTGCTGATGTGGATATTAGAGTCTCCCAGCCAGCCAAAATGCAGAACAGATCACAATCAATAACACAGGCACATTTACCTCCTGCTGCACCATATTACTTGTGTTGATGGAAGCATACATTTTCTCCATCTGTTCAACTAAATTAAACCAAATCCAAGGCCAATCTGGCAAACTCTGTTTTTTTCTGATGAAAATGGGTAATTACTCTCAAAAGGGTAGCACTTTCCTGTAGTCAATGACCAAAAGCGCTCTCTTTGGCCTCATGGGTGGAATGTTATTTATATTTTTCATAATTTAATAATTAATCAATATATAATTTTTTTTACCTCTAGTGACACCGCATCCCGGATCCGGGAGTGTAATCATCGACTGACACTAATTAGCATAATGCAACGGACATAAATATTACTAGAAAATATTCCTATTCATGAAAATCACAAGTGAAATATATTGAGACACAGCTTTGCCTTTTGTTAATCACCCTGTCATCTCAGATTTTCAAAATATGCTTTACAGCCAAAGCTAGACAAGCATTTGTGTAAGTTTATTGATAGCCTAGCATAGCATTATGTCCAGCTAGCAGCAGGTAACTTTGTCACGAAAAGCAATCAAATTAAATCGTTTACCTTTGATGAGCTTCGGATGTTTTCACTCACGAGACTCCCAGTTAGGTAGCCAATGTTCCTTTTTTCCAAAAATATTATTTTTGTAGGCGAAATAGCTCCGTTTGTTCTTCACGTTTGGCTGAGAAATCGCCGGGAAATTGCGGTCACGACAATGCCGAAAAATATTCCAAATTAGCTCCATAATATCGACAGAAACATGGCAAACGTTGTTTATAATCAATCCTCAAGGTGTTTTTCAAATATCTATTCGATAATATATCCACCGGGACAATTGGTTTTTCAGTAGGACCGATTGGAAAAATGGCTACCTCTGTATTTTACGCGAGAATCACACTGAGAGCCATCAGGTGACCACTTACACAATGTAGCCGCTTACGGGTATTCTTCAACATAAAGGCGTAAAACTACGTCACAATGCTGAAGACACCTTGGGGAATACGTAGTCTGGTTGATAGCCCATTCACTGCTCAATAGGGACGCATTGGAACGCAGAGCTTTCAAAACATGAGGCACTTCGGGATGAGATTTTTCTCAGGCTTTCGCCTGCAATATCAGTTCTGTTATACTCACAGACGATATTTTTACAGTTTTGAAAACTTTAGAGTGTTTTCTATCCTAACCTGTCAATTATATTCATATTCTACCATCTTGTCCTGACAAAATATCCCGTTTACTTTGGGAACGTTATTTTTCCAAAAATGAAAATACTGCCCCCTAGTCACAAGAGGTTTTAAACAATGAAAATCTGGTGTTTCTATGGCAAACAGTTATAATATGGTACAGGTGTCTTCTTTTTAAGCCCATAACCATATGTGTGAAGTGTATACTTTCGTTTCAAAGTAGATTTGTTTAAGACTACCAAGAAACACTCCGTGTGACTCTGATTTAGCCTACTGTGAACCGAGTGTGTGTGTGGAGCTGTTTAACATCATAAAAATGTTAGAGAGATAGATTGAGACTTTCCACAGCTCTGGAGGAATCAGTGTTCTGTGAGTGTGCTGCTGTAACCACAGGGGTTGTTCTCGGCCACCTCCAAGACAAGAGAGATAAAGAACTAAATCCCTCTGCTCTCTTCACTGGCCAGCTGTCACAATGGAACAGCCCAGTCAAGCTGTGTTGCAGAGAGAAATGAGGATAGAATACCTCACGGGGCCATGGACGTGATGCACATCCCCCATGGCTAAGGAACAGGGCTCTCTTTCACCACTGCTAGAGGTTGTGGCCGACACACACACACACACACACACACACACACACACACACACACAAAGGAACATCTGAGGTGTCAGTAAACCCAACCATCTGAAGCTGAACATGAGGTAAGGGGATGAAAGGCTGTCTATTCTTCTCTAGCAGGGTGGTACAATATAACCATGATCCTGCAGTTTGTTTGTTTGTGTGAGTGTTTTTTTGTTGCTTTGGTTGAAAATCTGTCCTCTTGCCGACTCCTTGGTGAAAAGCGATTTCAGTAATCCGGGAGTGTAAGCCGCATGGTACAAATGGGCGTGAGAGAGCTCTGTGGTGTCCCAGAGAAAGCTGTCCCTGGCCTGGACATCTGGTGGACTGATAACAGGCTGCACAGTTTACAGGAGCATCCTGGAACCATGGAGCTGGTAGACATAGCTGCCATAGCATGACAACAGGAATGGAGCTTGTTTGTCATGTCACTTCTAAAACAGTTATAGTAAAATCACTGTTGTCCAGTGAGCTAGATTAAACAACTCCTGCATGCCTGCATACACATACATACAAGCAACTGAAAGTGTGCTAAATACTCCTGAATTCATTGAACAACTGTTCAAGCAGAGCTGTGTTTGTCTCCATCTCTGTATCTGTCCTCTTGTAGAGTGTCTTGGTATATGTATTTGTAGTGTCTTAAGCATACCAGACAAATCACTTGGCATCACCACTCAAATCGAAGAGAAGTGTCCCTCTCTTTACCTGCTGAAGGCTCTTGATAGAAAATACCCGGGTAGTTTTCTGTTCAGCCCTTCATAGTGAGTAGCCAGGTTTCCATCCAATTCATGCGAATATTCTAAAATCTGCATAAAAACAATATGCACATTTTCCCACCAGAGATGTGCTTCCATCAAATTGACTTGTTGCGGATAAAAGGCTGTGCGTGAGGATCGGTAGTGCACATAAAAATAACTTTTGTGGTTAAATTATAATTTTTAAAAATGGGTTTCCATCTCTACTGATGGTTTTGTCAGAAAAAGGTTTCGTTCTTTAGCGATTGTGCTCACTGTGGTATTGGCACCTGTGCTCTACCCAACATCGATCATAATGTCACCAAAATAAAACCCTCTATTTTTGGGAAAGGAGCATCAAGCTCATCACCTTGCACTTTCACCATCCTGTGTGGTTCATCATAATTTATTTAATCTGTAGCCTAATCAACTGCATTCCCGAGTCATAGTGGGAGGACCACACAAAAAAAAATTGTGTGACTCCAAGTTTCGATACGATGGTTATTATATCAATATTTGCGCATAAAACCATTTCCACCACCATTTCTTGCAAAATACATTTTACAGACACAAAAAAATTAGTAGAATTAGTAGAAACATCTAGCTATCAGAAACATGGACAGCCACATCATATTTAGCTTACGTTGATTGGACTAAATTGTTTTTGGTATCTTTTTGTTGTCACTGTATTAGATTAAGGATAGGTGATTTGATGATGTTGAAATGGTGCTGGAAAAGTGGAAGCAGTCCTGTTTTCTTTGTGACTTGTAGTAACTCTCCATGGTTATAAATCGATAGCTGTTTAGTTGTCCGGAAATTTAGGAAACATGAACTTCCTTGACCATGCTGTAGGTCATGTAGCTGTTTGTTACAAGCAATATGCTTTGTGGACTTCACCTGACAGAGGTTGCTCTCCAGTTTTGTGATGAAACAAAGGTGTGGTTGAATTTATTCTGCCAATGTGTCTTCTTATTGTCTGGGCCTTAGGCCTGTATATCACGGTGTCAAGGCATATGAACTAACAGGTTATAGAGCTAACAACACAATTATCACAACACATATGTTGTAATATGGCTTTTTTTCTGGCTTCCCCAGTGATTTTACCCACGCACCGCTACTGAGTGAACCTCCAACAGACGTGGGTTGTCTGACTTGAAGATGTCTTTGGAATGTGTTTTTGGCTCAAATTAAAGTAAAAAGACAACTTCAGAAAAGGTGTATGATGGGCAGTAGCAAAACAGACCAAGATTGGGTTATTGTAATCAGAATTGATGATGAACTCATTTCTAATTTACAACAAAAAGACAACTTGGACTTAAATGGTTATTGATAAGTGTAATAACTGTCACGCACTCTGACAAGCATTTGTGGGAAGGGTCCTCTGGAGTTTTCAGGCACATTGATTGGTGGGATGACCCAGTCCCGCTTCTGTCGTCTCAGTCCATTGGCAGAGGAGCTTTTTTGATGTTTCCGTGGAAACTTGATAACCCTGGGATTAGAGTCCCAGGCCCTTGCAATCATATCCGCCACTCCAATCTGAAAGGAGAAGAAATCAACACATTATTGACCTACAGCATTCCAACAATTAATTGAGAGACAACCAAACTATGTAAAGTCTCACACTGAATGATGATACATGAGAGGTCAATATAAAGGAGTAGAGTGTCACTGTTTTGTTTGTTCATCTTCTAAAAGTGTGGAACATACAGGTGACAAATACATCATAAAGATCAAACTTGACAGATGATAAGAAACAGAATAGTTTGTTTCTTTCAGTTAATACAAAAATTCTAATATAATTCACACTTTCCAGCCATCACCTTTCATGTACTTCACAAACAACCTAAAAGGACCAAGCCTTAGCATACATTCCAGGCATTAGTCTTGCAGACAGGTTACCAATGACCTATGAACAGTCCTCAGAGGTTGACTTCTATGTCTTTATCCAGCAAAAAGCCTTCTGACAGAGTCACAGAGCTGTGCTGCTCAGTGTGATGCACTCTGTGACATATCCCACTCCAAATGAAAAGGGATTGATGAAATATCACTTCAATAACAGCGAGATCAGAATATAAGGACCAACAGTGATCCTGCAGTGTGTGATATAATAGCTGATTCACTGATCTTATAAGCAAAGCCTAGATCCTCAGAGCATGTAAGGGGAATATACTGTTAGACAAAAGGGGAGGTGAATAAAATACAAAAACTGAAAACATAAAACTGTTTTTAATGACAGTTTTACACCTTGCCTTATTTCCCTAATCTTAATCCTTCATTAGACTTTTCCATTTTCTCTTACGTGTTTTATCCCCTCATGCTAATAAAAGGTACACTGCAACTCATTGTAAATCTGGCCCTATGTGTTTGAGAAGGTGTACTGTGTATACATTGGCAGAGCTATGTCAAGTGTATATATGGTATCTATAGTATCTCATGAGGGTAGTTTTGTTCTCATGTCTGATATGGTGTTTGTGTAATCCAGTGATCCTGCTGTTTCTCCTGCTCCCGACTCACAGACATGCATGCTGCTGTGAAATCCTTCTGTAAGATCTGCTCAGAGGACACACATGAACCGTTGCAAAGCGCAAAGACCCACACACACACACACACACACACTGGCAGACAGGTCAGCCTGTCAATACACATGCAGTTTGTCATACAGAGAGACAGATGCAAGTTAAACCAGAGCAAACATACTGTATTTTTACCCCCTTTTGTTTTAATTCTTCACGGCTTAGTGGATTTGACTACAGGGCTTACAGCAGGCCTCCTGATAGCAGCAGGTGGCCAGACAGGAGAGAGAGAAGAGAGGGGGAAGGACCAGATGTGGTGCCCTGATAAGATAACTCTAGCTTCAGCTCCACTCAACCACACCACTCCCAGTTACCAGCACAGGGGCAGTGGGGCAAGATGGGAGTGTGCCATTCCTTCCATGGGCGGTAGGTGGAATTAGTGTGTGTGTGTGTGTGTGTGTATGTGTGTGTGTGTGTGTGTGTTTCACATAGACAAAGAGAAGGAGAAAGGGGGAAGAAAAGACAGATAAAATGCCAAAGTGAGATCCTAGAATATATTTATAGAAGGCAGAGAGGGTGGAGTAGCTGGAGAAAAAGTCTATATGGAAACATGCTGATAGGTGAGGATGAGTAAGGATGGTACCCATGATGCTCCAAGGCTTCCCTGTCTCTGCATAGACCCCCTGTTTCTAACCAATGTCTTCACTCCCTGTCCGTATCGGCAGCCCCAGCTATCTGTTGAATAACACACACAGCGCTGCTACTCTCCATCATTATCAACGCCTCAGCCTGCTGGGGAAAGCGGAAACATCAGGACAGCTGATAATGTGGTCGATGCATCCGATCTGCGTTGCATTTGTGTCTGTTGTGCCAGGCAGACACAACAGAGCAGAGAGGACCTCTTTATTCAGAGTCTGTCTATGGATGATACCACTGCAGCAGGGCCACATTGCTCACACGCCAAACAGCATGGCAAATGACAGGCCTTTGAAGCTGGCATGATGACAAACATCATCATAATTACAAAGGAAAAAGAGGAAACTGGAACAGGCCTTTTCTGCTGTGAGAAAGGTATGTTGGGGATAATAATAATAGTTTGGTAGGTGCTTAAATTTGTCCTATATTACAAATGTGCATTAATATGCATGTGTGAATTTGAAATGTGTTTTTTGCATATCCCAACTCTCCCTGAGACCCTCAGAGAGTGGGGTCACAGCCAGGGTCTGCCATGATCAACAGTGACCCTGTAGCAAGTATGGTTAAGTACCTTGCTCAAGGGTACATCAACAGATTTTTCACCTTTTCTGCTCTGGGATTTAAACAAGCAACTTCACTGTTACTGGCCCACTGCTCTAACCACTAGGCTACCTGCCACCTGTGTGTACACATGTATGCATGTGTGTGTGTGTGTGTGAGTGTGAATGTGTGGGTGCAAGCAGGAATCAGTGAGTGTGAAATCAGTCCCAGAACTGCCCAGAGCTCCCCAGGCCCAGAGCTAGAGGGCAGGCCAGATGGCTGCTCTTGCCTCCTAGACAGGCTGCATGTCACTGGGGCATCAGTCAGCCCCGCAGCCCTGGAGCTGACATCTGGAGGTTATCGTTCTGAAGAGCAGAAGGCAACACTAAACAGGGACTTTCAATTACACAATATCAAGTATGTGCTAGTTTCCCATCCTCCATTCACTGTTGATCTCAAGCCATGTAATTGAATGTTTTCTATTTTTCCATTAGCCTTCCACACTGATTATCATTGATGAGAGCTGATCAGAGTGGTGATCTGTGGTGAACAGGATATGAGGGTAGGAAAATCAAGAGAAGAGAAGTATCTGAAATTTGTCATCTTACTGAATCAAGTAAATTTTAGGAAGAAGCTATGACTATTGTTGCATTCCTCTTATGGACGTAGAACTGGGCTGCAATCACAGCATAGACAAGTCATCATGACCTCACTGCCATATCCACTACTGCAACTTCACGGACCACTTAGACTCTAGGTCCTAAACTCCTCCGCACTATGTTTTTTTGCTCTAATCTAACACAAACAGTTAGTCTGGGGAAGAGAAAAATGTATGCAAATCAAATAAGTGCTAACATTTTTTGGATCATCAGGCTCCCAGAGTACTGGTGCATAACTGCATGAAAAGGAAGGCCAGAGCAACATGAAATCAGCTGGGGGTATATGCATATCGAGTCAGTAGACTGGCACCATAGTGTGAGTACTGTACATAACCTGCATTGAGGGACTTCACAGCCAGAATGACACTACTAACACCTCAGACTTAAACAGGAGGCAGCTAAACTATGATCATATTCAAATATATAAATGTACATCCAATACAAATAGATAAGCTATTGTTACGGATACAAGTGTTACGGATACAAGTATCCTGTGTGTGTTTCTTTTCTCTCCTTCTCCCCTCACAGGTGAAAATCATCACTCCCCAATCAGTCAACAATCAATCATCAATCAGAAGACACACCTCCTCCTGTTTCCTACCCTATCACAGTTCCTTTCCCTTGGTTTAAAAACCCATCAGTTGTTTGCTCTAGAGCTCAATCTCTCTGTAAATGCCATGTATGTAGATCTCTGTGTTTCACTCTCTCTTTGTGTCTTAACCTCTCTTTTGTTTGAGCACCTCCAAATCACTTTGTCATCTCCTGTGAGAATTGTTTTTGGTTATGGTGTTTGTGTTTGATTGCTGGTGGGAAAAGGGGAAACCAAGACAAGTCGCCCATGGGCATACACTACCCGTAGGTAGACTTTGTTAAAAACACTAGTTAGAACTGGGCGGACCACCTACTGTATTTTTGGTTAGTTAGTTAGCTGGTAAAATAGGCTAGTCTAGCTTAGGGGTGTTTTGGATGCTTATTGTTTCTTTCCTTGGGTCCAGCTCAGCCCCTTTTCCTGCTTCCCCCCCATTACCGTGTGTTTTACAATAAACCCTGAGTTTGACGGTATAATTTCAGTTGTCGTGGTTATTTCGTTCACACTTTTACTTTGTCACAATTATAATTTGCATGAGTTATGTTACGGGTCTCATTACCATCCCCCCCTAGACTGTCGGGCCAAAAGGGATTCGTAACAGCTATAATGCATACACCAAGCACTATGCAGTTAATCTAGGAAGAGGTAAATTCAGCCAACAATTAATAGTACATAATAATCGAGGAGTCCATTGAGTCCCTGTACACGTCTGCTCTGAAACTTAATACATGCACTTACCTTGAAATGGAGCTGTCTTTTAATCACCTCAAATCAAATTTTATTTGTCACATACACATGGTTAGCAGATGTTAATGCAAGTGTAGAAAAATGCTTGTGCTGCTAGTTCCGACAATGCAGTAATAACCAACGAGTAATCTAACCTAAAAATTCCACAACTACTACCTTATACACACAAGTGTAAAGGGATAAAGAATATGTACATAAAGATATATGAGTGATGGTACAGAACGGCATAGGCAAGATGCAGTAGATGGTATCGAGTACAGGATATACATATGAGATGAGTAATGTAGGGCATGTAAACATATAAAAGTGGCATAGTTTAAAGTGGCTAGTGATACATGTATTACATAAAGATGACAAGATGCAGTAGATGATAGAGTACAGTATATACATATACATATGAGATGAGTAATGTACGGTATGTAAACATTATATTAAGTGGCATTGTTTAAAGTGGCTAGTGATACATTTTTTACATCAATTTCCACTATTAATGTGAGTTGGAGTTGAGTCAGTATGTTGGCAGCAGCCACTCAATAGTAGTGGCTGTTTAACAGTCTGATGGCCTTGAGATAGAAGCTCTATTTCAGTCTCTCGGTCCCTGCTTTGATGCACCTGTACTGACCTCGCCTTCTGGATGATAGCGGGGTGAACAGGCAGTGGCTCGGGTGGTTGTTGTCCTTGATGATCTTTATGGCCTTCCTGTGACATCGGGTGATGTAGGTGTCCTGGAGGGCAGGTAGTTTGCCCCCGGTGATGCGTTGTGCAGACCTCACTACCCTCTGGAAAGCCTTACGGTTGTGGGCGGAGCAATTGCCGTACCAGGCGGTGATACAGCCCGACAGGATGCTCTCAATTGTGCATCTGTAGAAGTTTGTGTGCTTTTGGTGACAAGCCAAATTTTTTCAGCCTCCTGAGGTTGATGAGGCGCTGCTGCGCCTTCTTCACAACGCTGTCTGTGTGGGTGGACCAATTCAGTTTGTCCGTGATGTGTACGCCGAGGAACTTAAAACTTACTACCCTCTCCACTACTGTCCCGTTGATGTGGATAGGGGGGTGCTCCGTCTGTTGTTTCCTGAAATCCATTATCATCTCCGTTTTGTTGACGTTGAGTGTGAGGTTATTTTCCTGACACCACACTCCGAGGGCAATCACCTCCTCTCTGTAGGCCGTCTCGTCGTTGTTGCTAATCAAGCCTACCACTGTAGTGTTGTCCGCAAACTTGATGATTGAGTTGGAGGCGTGCATGGCCATCGTGGGTGAACAGGGAGTACAGGAGAGGGCTCAGAACGCACCCTTGTGGGGCCCCAGTGTTGAGGATCAGCGGGGTGGAGATGTTGTTACCTACCCTCACCACCTGGGGGCGGCCCGTCAGGAATTCCAGTACCCAGTTGCACAGGGCAGGTTCGAGACCCAGGGTCTCCAGCTTGATGACGAGTTTGGAGGGTACTATGGTGTTAAATTCTGAGCTGTAGTCGATGAACAGCATTCTCACATAGGTAGTCCTCTCGTCCAGATGGGTTAAGGCAGTGTGGTTGCGATTGCGTCGTCGATGGACCTATTGGTGCGGTAAGCAAATTGGAGTGGGTCTATGGTGTCAGGTAGGGTGGAGGTGATATGGTCCTTGCACTTCATGATGACGGAAGTGAGTGCTACGGGGCGGTAGTCGTTTAGCTCAGTTACCTTAGCTTTCTTGGGAACAGGAACAATGGTGGCCCTCTTGAAGCATGTGGGAATAGCAGACTGAGATAAGGATTGATTGAATATGTCCGTAAACACACCAGCCAGCTGGTCTGCGCATGCTCATTCACCTAATATCTATAGGGTGGTTTAGCAACGTTTTAAATTGTATTGTTGTGATGACATGTTTCGGTGTGTAGTGGTCATAGGTAATCTGATTATTTCCCCCTCTCCCTTTCAGCACTATTGACACAGAGTAGCCAAAATGACACAGCAACTCTGTCACAGCATTTCACACATTTCAATGTCTGTGTGTCTTCACAACATTTCTGTGTTGCAGTCAATACTTTTATGGTGAAAGATATAAGATGTTGCACACTCAACCAAAAACGTTTTATAGAGGTGCTGACTAACAAAGAGTAAATTATTAAAAAGATAGAAAGAAAGTCACACACTCTAATTATGCTCCCAAACATTTAATGGTTTATTATATAGTTGCTATACCCATTAACTGTTTGGGTGCATAATTAGAGTATGTGACCTTTCTTTCTTTATATAGTCAATACTTTAAAACATCAATTTAATTCTCACTGAGTAGCTTATATTGTTGAATCTGGGAATAAGCATTTCTGTATACAAGGCATTACCCTACAGTTGCTGTATTTTAAAGCACCTGGGGTAGTGCCCCCCCCGGGTGCAAATTCTGGTCCTTGTCCTAGCACTAAACAGCTGATTCAAATAACCAACTCATCATCAAGCTTATTTTAATCAGCTGTATAGTGCTAGGGTGTGCACCCAGGACCTAGTTTGGAAAACCCTGTTCTATTCCACATCAGCATGTCCTCTGAGCCCATTTGTCATTGTGGGTCACCTGGAGGGAATACTACTGTGCCAGCGCGAAGGACAGTCTCTCTCTCTCTCTCTCTCTCTCTCTCTCACACTCCCACTCTCTCGCTCTCTGTCTCTCTCTCTCTCTCTCTCTGTACCCTTTATGAACCATTCACCAAGCTTTTCCTGGAATTGTCTGTATGACCCAATACAGTGGCTAACCGGCATCAAATGGGCAATGTGTTTAGGGCTGTAAAGGGTTAAAAGATGTGGAGCTGTCAGAAGGTGCAGGAGTCTGAACATTTGCTGTAGGACTTATCTGGAATTATATTATTATTATTATTATTATATTATTATTATTTCCATTATTTAGTTTTTCATGGCTGTACAGTCGTGGCCAAATGTTTTGAGAATGACACAAATATAAATTTTCACAAAGTCTGCTGCCTCAGTTTGGATGATGGCAATTTGCATATGCTCCAGAACATTAAGAAGAGTGATCAGATGAATTGCAATTAATTGGAAAGTACCTCTACCATGCAAATGAACTGAATCCCCCAAAAATATTACCACTGCATTTCAGCCCTGCCACAAAAGGACCAGCTGACATCATGTCAGTGATTCTCTCGTTAACATAGGTGTGAGTGTTGACGAGGACAAGGCTGGAGATCACTCTGTCATGCTGACTGAGTTCGAATAAAACTGGAAGCTTCAAAAGGAGGGTGGTACTTGGAATCATTGTTCTTCCTCTGTCAATCATGGTTACCTGCAAGGAAACACGTGCCGTCATCATTGCTTTGCACAAAAAGTGCTTCACAGGCAAGAATATTGCTGCCAGACTGATATTCTGCAAAAGGTACAGGGATTGGCATACTGGGGTAAAGTCATTTTCTCTGATGAATCCCCTTTCCGATTGTTTGGGGCATCTGGAAAAAAAGCTTTTCCGGAGAATACAAGGTCAGCGCTACCATCAGTCCTGTGTCATGCCAACAGTAAAGCATCCTGAGATCATTCATGTGTGGGGTTGCTTCTCAGCCAAGGGAGAGGGCTCACTCACAATTTTGTCTAAGAACACAGCCATGAATAAAGAATGGTACCAACACATCCTCCGAGAGCAACTTCTCCCAACCATCCAGGAACAGTTTGTTGATGAACAATTCCTTTTCCAGCATGATGGAGCACCTTGCCATAAGGCAAAAGTGATAACTAAGTGGCTCGGGAACAAAACCGATATTTTGGGTCCATGGCCAGGAAACTCCCCAGACCATAATCCCATTGAGAACTTGTGGTCAATCCTTAAGAGGCGGGTGGACAAACAAAAACCCACAAACTCCAAGCGTTGATTATGCAAGAATGGGCAGCCATCAGTCAGGATGTGGCCAAGAAGATAATTGACAGCATGTCAGGGCGGATTGCAGAGGTCTTGAAAAAGAAGGGTCAACACTGCAAATATTGACTCTTTGCATCAACTTCATGTAATTGTTTTTAAAAGCCTTTGACACTTATGAAATGCTTGTAATTATACTTCAGTATTCCATAGTAACATCTGACAAAAATATCAAAAGACACTGAACCAGCAAACTTTGAAAATTAATATTTGTGTCATTCTCAACTTTTGGCCACAACTTTCCATTTAATTTTAATGAAGAAATTCAATTTACTTTTGACAACTTTCCTACAGTGCATCATAACAATTTTTCAGTTCGGAATCACCTGCTGACCGAAATTACACACCGCTGCCTGTTTGTATCAGAAATAAAAGTGTCTGGAAGGTACCTAGTTGTAAGGGCTTGCAACAAAAATGGATCAATTTAAAACATGTTACTGGTTTTCAAATGTTCCTTCGATTACTTGAACATTTCTTGTTATATTATTGAATCTCTCTGTTGCTCTCTTAATGTGGGAACATATTTCCATAGTGCTGCTACAATGTCACCTGACTCCCTCCGACAGACTGGAACATTAGCTTAATCAATGTCAATTATTTCATGCCCTTCATTATTGTGCTGTGAGGAGTTGGCAGAATTTGAATCCCAGCTCTGCAACTGCTTTACACTATTCTTGGACATTTTCTATGATTAAAAACATGACCTGGAGTAAGCATTAAGCCTTAGGCTATTCAACATCTTATATTTGGAAAAGCAAATAATACAGTAGGTTGTTCCCTGAGAAATTCCTGTTTATGATAGAAGAACCTGAAATAATGTGGTTTTATATAATGTACTTGAGGATCATTGAAAACTGATCTTACCTGAGAGGCAGTTAGAGGCTTTGAAGTGTAAAAATATGTTTCTATGCAAATGTACAACTGAGATACAGTCCAGACTGTCAGTAGCAGGGGTGTGTCGGTTTGTATACCTGAGGCAAACTTTAGGTATGTGTCTGTTTAACTGCAGTGTAAATGATTGCAGTTTATATATGTTTACCTGACTCACAGGGACAGAGGGCTGGTGTCCAAACAAGGCCAACTTGACCGTGGTCTCCCAGATGTGAGGGTCATGACCTCCGCGGGCGGTCACCATGAACTGGATCGGTTCTGACAGGTTGGCCACTTCCTGCTCCGCGTACACTGAGCCGTCAGGGCGCACACTGAAGTTAGGGTCACTGCTCTCGAAGCCCACTGCTTTACTGTGCTGGCAGTCCTCAAACTTTACTAGAGAGAGAGAGGGGGTTTGGGGGAGCGCAGTGGTAAGATTTAGGGGATGAGGTGACACATCAGGTGATATGTAACTGATGTGAAATACTAGCATATTTTTTCCACCTTCCTAAAGTAATATCTCTCCTCATCCTGTCTTCAGAAGTGAAGACAACTTTGACTCTCTGCTGAAATCAAAATAGACGCAAGAAAGACATCTGTATTTCCTTGCGTTTTCAAGGGGAGGTGGGGCTTCATGGAAGCTTTGTAACATGAATGCATCAGACGGTGAAGCTCTTTATCATTCTCAATCAAGTTTCCCCTTCAACATGCTGCCACGAAACACAGAATACAATCTTAAATGACACACACTTTCCTTCCTTCCCCCTCCAGAGGCCTAGGTGTATGAGGAGGAGGAGGGTAGCAATGTGGGTGTCTGTGGTCTTTCCACCTCACAGACGAGATGTGGGTTTGAAGGCAGCCACGCACCCTTCATGATATAAGAGAGAGAGAGTGAGAGAGAGAGATTCTCACAGCCAGTCAGTATTGATCAGATGCTGCACAGGTACTCTACACCTCGACATAGGAACCCACAACCCAATACATAAGTGCTCAGATATTCTACATCACTCACTCAAACATCAGTATTTTCTCTGCGTAAAGTCAGATTGTCTGTCAGTCTCCAATCTCTTTTCAGATTATTGGGGATTTTCATTCTCCTCAATGGGTGGGGAGAGAAATGGTGTGGATCACTTTGATATGGATGCTGCAATGATAGATGACATCCAGCTGCCATCTCAACCAATATGAAATCTGAGGGGAACATTCAAAGCTGTGCAGACTGAACGTTCAATATAAATTCCATATCTTTACATTCTGAGTAATAATTAAATCTTTTATATGTTTTGAAACAGTACTTTCAATTTAGATTTAAGAATTTCAGCCAAAACAATTTAACATCAATGTCAAGTCCTTTTACATTTCAACATCACTTCGTCACTAGGGAGGCCATGTGTTGAAACATTCTGCCATCACCAAGTGTCCCATCAGTCAGTTGAAGTAGAAACAGTGAGTCATGTAGGCAGTGGCTTGTCAGATATGGATGGTATGCAAACATTCTCTCATGTGGCTGTACCACTGATGAACGTCTAGACATCATTATTTAGCTGATGTAGCCATTACCTGAGGGATGCTTCCAGAGCACAGACCAGTGTGGTGGTTAATTTCTTTACAAACTTATCACACAAGTCAGAGTTGTACTTAAACTAAATCTTTAATCACTTATTAATAAGGGAGCAGGTCAATACAATGCACACATATAAAGTGAATCGATTGAGTGCTCTACGATAATGATGGCTGGATATGGCTGGTCGACGATTCACACTCAGATGATTCGTTGAGAGCCCTGTGACTAAAGGTCAAAGGTATTTTATAGCCTAGATACACCCCTTCCAACCTACATGACGATCAACAGATATATAGAATGGGTCACAAGGTTAAGATCTGTATGAAAGATACCTATAATACATAGCAGACAGTATCTGCTGTGTCAACAGTTTTCACTGTGTAGAGACCAGTGTCTGGCCCTCCGACTCCAAAGTGGAACCATCTCTCCCTGCTACGGTGTAGAACAGAAACATTAACTCATGCTCTTTAGGTTTTATCACCCAAAAGACATCGTAAATCTCCTGTCAGTGTTATCTCCCAGAGGCCCATCCTCAGTACACACACACAATAGTTAAGAATACTCTATTCTGTTACATAAAACAACCATTTGATGCAATAAAAGTATTATAACATAATCTTGCAATTTTTCCACCATACAAGTTTAGTGGAGCCCAGAGAGAGATGAGAAGCAGAACCCAGGGCTGATTGGTAGAGGGCCAGAGAGGGATGGGGTGCAGCACCCAGGCCTGTTCAGTGAATTTGTGAATTTTTATTAGGATCCCCATTAGCTAACGTCATAATGTTAGCTAATCTTCCTGGGGTCCAACACCAATTAATAAGACATTACAATGGCAAATTAAGACTTTACAACATTTAACAAGCAGACTACTGTGAGAATGCTTTTCATTGACTACAGCTCAGCATTCAACACCATAGTGCCCTCAAAGCTCATCACTAAGCTAAGGAGCCTGGGACTAAACACCTCCCTCTGCAACTGGATCCTGGACTTCTTGATGGGCTGCCCCCAGGTGGTAAGTGTAGGTACCAACACATCCGCCATGCTGATCCTCAACACGGTGGCCCCTTGGGGGTGGGTGCTCTGTCCCCTCCTGTACTCTCTGTTCACTCATCACTGCATGGCCAAGCACTACTCCAACACCATCATCAAGTTTGCCGATGCCACAGCCTATAGGGAGGAGGTCAGAGACCTGGCCATGTGGTGCCAGGACAACAACCTCTCCCTCAACGTGATCAAAACAAAGGAGATGATTGTGGACTACAAGAAAAGGAAGACCGAGCACGACCCCATTCTCATCGACAGGGCTGCAGTGGAGCAGGTTGAGAGCTTCAAGTTCCTTGGTGTCCACATCACCAACAAACTAACATGGTCCAAACACTAAGACGAGAGTGTTAAGACTAACATGGTCCAAACACTAAGACGAGAGTGAAGAGGTCACGACAAAGCCTATTCCCCCTCAGGAGACTGAAAGGTTTTGGCATGGGTCCTCAGATCCTCAAAGGTTTATACAGCTGCACCATCGAGAGCATCCTGACTGGTTGCATCACTGCCTGGTATGGCAACCGCTTGGCCTCCGACCGCAAGACACTACAGAGGGTAGTGCATATGGCCCAGTGCATCACTGGGGCCAAGCTTCCTGCCATCCTGAGGAAGTCCCTAAATATTGTCAAAGACTCCAGCCACCCTAGTCATGGACTGTTCTCTGCTACCACATGGCAAGTGGTACCGGCGCGCCAAGTCTAGGTCTAAGAGGCTTCGTAACAGTTTCTACCCCCAAAGCCATAAGACTCCTGAACAGCTAATCAAAGGGCTACCCAGACCCCTCTGCTTCTACTCTTTGTTGTTATTATCTATGCATAGTAACTTTAATAACTCTACCTACATGTACATATTAACTCAATTACCTCAACTAACCTGTGCCTCCACACATTGACTCTGTACCGGTAACCCATGTATACAGCCTCGCTATTGTTATTTTACTGCTGCTCTTTAATTATTTGTTATTTTTATTTTCTATTTTTTCTAACTTTTTTTTCTTAAAACTTCTTAAAGCATTATTGGGGAAGTGATTGTAAATAAGCATTTCACTGTAAGGTCTACCTACACCTGTTGTATTCTGCGCATGTGACAAATACAATTTGATTTGATTTGATTTAGACAATATAGACAATTAAAATACCTGACAGGAAACACATTTAACATTCAGTTGATGTTTTCTATTTCCTCTCCAGTTATATGGTCTATCGTAATAGATGTTTACCTTAAAGGTGGATTTACTTGTTGCCTGAGAAATATGGATTGGCAATGAGTTTATATATTTTTTTATTTAACTAGGCAAGTCAGTTTAGAACAATTTCTTATTTACAATGACAGCCTACCCAGGCAAATCCGGCCACCCTATGGGACTCCCAATCACAGCCGGGTGTGCTACAGCTTGGATTCGAAACAGGGACTGTGGTGAACATCTCTTGCCCTGAGACTCAGGAGCCTGAAAAATTCTGCTATGGCTCTATATAAAACTGTAGATTTAAGGTGACTTGTCTTTGGCTTGGGTTGTCTTCGATGCCCTGAATTTACCTGTCTTGTTTGGTGGTTATGTGTGTTGCTAGTATGTACGTGTTGTTAGTAGTGGAGTCTAATCAAATCAAATCAAATCAAATTTATTTATATAGCCCTTCGTACATCAGCTGATATCTCAAAGTGCTGTACAGAAACCCAGCCTAAAACCCCAAACAGCAAGCAATGCAGGTGTAGAAGCACGGTGGCTAGGAAAAACTCCCTAGAAAGGCCAAAACCTAGGAAGAAACCTAGAGAGGAACCAGGCTATGTGGGGTGGCCAGTCCTCTTCTGGCTGTGCCGGGTGGAGATTATAACAGAACATGGCCAAGATGTTCAAATGTTCATAAATGACCAGCATGGTCGAATAATAATAAGGCAGAACAGTTGAAACTGGAGCAGCAGCACAGTCAGGTGGAAGTTGAAACTGGAGCAGCAGCAACAAAGTCTAGAAAAGGATTGGGAGCAGAATCCAGGCCTGTTTAGTAGAGCCCAGAGAGGGATGGGGAGCAGAACCCAGGCCTACTTAGTGGAGCCCAGAGAGGGATTGGGAGCAGAAACCAGGCCTGTTTAGTAGAGCCCAGGGAGGGATTATAAGTGAGCTGAGAAACTGGGTCTCACAGCAGCACTCATCATATGGTATGACTAGGGCTGTGGCGGTTACAAACTTTTGTCAACCAGTGATTGTCAAGCAAATAACTGTTGGTCTCACGGTAATTGACCGTTAATTAACATAAACACATTTAGCATGTCCTGGCTTCCACAAACTGATGCAGACCTTTGGAACATCTACATTTAAGTTTAAACATCTAAGTTTAATAAATCCATGTAATATAGCCTACACCATGGTTCCCCAACTGCTGTTTTATTTGCCCCCACAAGTGTAAAAAAAATATATTGAAATAAAACAAATGACAATATTATTGTTGGACATAAAATACTGTAAAAACACCTAGAGAAGTTATTTTAATTAGAGAAATCTGTAAGCAAATGTAAGCAATGTTTGAAATTCCTATATTTTAGGCAAATATTATATATGTTTGGGATTCTTGCGGTAAATGTGCAATCAAATGATTTGTAATTATGTTCCAGCCCCCCGACAATCCGCTCAAAAAAATAATAATTGGCCTGTATTGATGATATCTGGCCTACACCTTCACAATAAATCCATTAATTACTTTAGACAGGTATAAAGAAGGATGATACGAAGAAAATGTAGTCTATTTCAGAAGAACAGAATAACATACTCTGAGTTGTCCTTAAGTTAGGTCCTGATTTGGCTATACCAAATGGATGTGGGCTACACTAGTTAATTTAGCACACAAGATTTGCTTAGAATTCTGTGGCATTATTTTATATCATTTTATAGTATGAAGAATTCAACTGAACAAAGCTGAATAAAATATAAATATTTTCTCCAACTGTTTTGAGGGAGTGCGCACATGTGGCTATCCTGTGTTGAGCGGTTAACAAAGAAATACTCCATACTCCTGTATGCTTAATTTAGAGTTATTAATGTAACTTTAGCTGTTCTACAAATGTTGGGCTAAATGTTTTGACTTTTAATACATTGTAAGGCTGCGTGATGAGACTCTAATGAAAAAAGTTGCTTGAAAGGCATGAATTCTGCTTTGTTTTTTGCACAGGCTGTACACACCTCATCAGACTCTCATTCACAATTTTACAAGCACTTGATAATGCCTCGAATTTCACTGTAGAATCCCCTTTGTGTGGCCGTAAAGCTCCCTAAACAAATCTATGCCTTTTGTGGCCAGTGGCCGTTGTGCCCTTGGCCAGGAGTGGTGCGTTGTGCCCTGCGCGCTCCGAAGCATCTCTCATTCATATGACTATTCATCACGTGATCAGGTCTTTCTCACAGGCTACAAGTGAAGTCAGACACATTGGGGACGCCACTGCGCATGTCCTTATCCAATTACGAGGTGCATATTGAAGATATTGGAAGAATTGTCCACATTTACTTTTCGTCAGCCAAGAAGATGAGTAGGTCTAATGAACAGCAAAATCACTGGCCTATGTCAGGGGTTCTTACACTTTTTCAGCCTGAGACCCAAATGAGAAATTCTGTGTTTTCCTGGGACCCAAGCTTTGGACAATTTGCAACTATATGTAAATATCGGTACATTTCATTGCCCTTATGCCTAAAAAAATGCAATATAGACAAAAACAATTAACAATGAAATACCCATAAATATCTTTTGTTTATTTTTCCCCATTAAAAACAGTCTCACGTACCTCTCTAGGTTGGAACTGTTGCGGTTAAAATAGAATAAATAATTTCATTCTGAACTGGAATAAACGGATTGATAACATCACAGAGATGTATAACAGAACACACACACACACAGGCTTTTTGATCGTGCAACCCTAAGTAACAGTATAGATGGAAAGAAATAACCAGGCCTACTGTACATCTTCCTGTATAAATGATTGTTGATAGAAAGTCTAGGTTGGAACCTTTGCTGTTAAAATACATATTTTTGTATTCTGAACTGGAATAAACTGATTGATCACATCACACAGATGTAGACCAGAAAACACATACACACAGTCCTAATCAGAGGTGTGTGGCTAGTTGAAGTTTTCAACAAGCATGTCTATTCTGGGCTCAGTTTTTGACAGTGTAACACTGAGGTCAGGCTCAGCATTGACACTGTTTCTGTACTTGAGAACCTTGGCTTGCATTGGTATGTGGTGCCAAACTGAATCAGAATATCTATTGCTTTCTCAGTCAGGCAGGAGACTGCTTCCTGCTGCAGATGAGCAATCCAGAACTGTGTGTGTTTGTCTCAAAAAGCATCTATGCTTCAATCAGTTTATTTCAGTTCTGAATAAAAATGAGTACTTGCAACAGTTCCAACGTAGACCTGTGTTCAACAATAATTTCTACAGTAAAATGTACAGTAGGCCTGATAATTTTTCATCTTCCTCTGTACCGTTTCTAAGGGTTGCACTATCAGTAGCTAGCTAGCTAGCTAGCTAGCTTGCTTTGGCTAATGTTAGCTATTAGCTGTGTAATGTTAAAAGTCCAGGGGATTGTTTGAAAGAGAAACTCACATCTACTACTATGAGAGATAGTACTCCCTTATTTCTGCTTATAATCACTTGTTATAAAATGACAATGTCTTGTAGGTTGACTTACTTTTCCACTTTTGAAACACTGTTTCCTGAAGCATTCTGCCCTGTTCTGAAATAACTCCCTGGGTTTATCATCATGTAATGTAAACTAACTCACTTTGTATATCGCGCTGGTCTGTACAATTGACCTTATTTTAGCACCCAAAAAGCGTAATACTTCCAGATCAACTGTAATATCAATACCATTGTGCGACCCGAAGTGCAGCTAGTGTGCAGTCTTTCCCGCTTCAGTTTAAAGTTATTGTGTTAACTGTGTTGATGGCTAGTTCTTCTGAACAACAGTGTCCTTAAGAGCAAATGTTTTATGCTAGGAGAAATCATGCTTCATTAGCTCATTGTTATGCATGTATCCAAATAAATGTAATTAAACAAATGCAGCTACTGTTGATCTTCTTTTTGCGCTGTTTGACTTGACTGTAAGTTAGTCATAGTTAGCTAGCTAGCTAGCAAGCAAGGGATAAGAATGTCGCCAGCCAGTATGGCAATGGAACATTCAGAACGAATGACTGGGTCTCGTCCATAGCTACAGAACAAAAAGACTGAGCGACTGGGTCGTGTCTCTGGCAACCGAACCAATAGATCAAGTGACCAGACTTGGGTAGCAACCCTAGATTTGTTTCGGGACTATATCTTGTGGAAGGATGAACAAGTATGAATAAATTCATCAGAATAACATTTTAATTTAAAATATGTCAATCATTATTTGAATATGTTGGTAACCTGTTGTATAAAAGGGATAATGCCCTCGAAGCCGGTGTTTGGAGTAAATAATGGCACGATTTGCCAGCCCTCGACATCATTTTGGGACTAACAACAACCGTGCCAATATATCCTCCAAGCACCCGCTTCGAGGGCATTATCACTTAATTATAAGCTGGGTACTTTGGCTCTTGGATGCTGATTGGCTGAATGCTGCAGTACACCACGGGTATGACAAAAAATATGTTTTACTGTTCTAATTACTTTGGTAACCAGTTTACCAACGTGTTGCGTCGTACCTAAGAACAGTCCTTAGCTGTGGAATATTGGCCATATACCACACCCCCTTGAACCTTATTGCTTAAGTATTTGACTGTGTTACAAAAACACAACTTTTGCAGATGCACAATCGAGAGCATCCTGTCGGGCTGTATCACCGCCTGGTCCGCCCACAACTGTAAGGCTCTCCAGAGGGTAGTGAGGTCTTCACAACGCATCACCGGGGGCAAACTGCCTGCCATCCAGGACACATACACCGCCCGATTTCACAGGAAGGCCGTAAAGATCATCAAGGACAACAACCTGTTCCCAACAACCCAACAGCCACCCGAGCCACTGCCTGTTCACCCCGCTATCATCCAGAAGGCGAGGTCAGTACAGGTGCATCAAACAGGGACCGAGAGACTGAAAAACAGCTTCTATCTCAAGGCCATCAGACTGTTAAACAGCCACCACTAACATTGAGTGGCTGCTGCCAACATACTGACTCAACTCCAGCCACTTTAATATTGGAAAATTTGATGTAAAAAATGTATCACTAGCCACTTTAAACAATGCCACTTAATATAATGTTTACATACCCTACATTACTCTTCTCATATGTATTTACTGTACTCTATACCATCTACTGCATCTTGCCATCTTTATGTAATACATGTATCACTAGCCACTTTAAACAATGCCACTTTTATGTTTACGTTTACTGTTTATGTATTTACTGTACTCGATACCATCTACTGCATCTTGCCTATGCTGTTCTAGACCAATCACTCATTCATATTCTTCATTCCTTTACACTTGTGTGTATAAGGTAGTTGTTGTGAAATTGTTAGGTTAGATTACTCATTGGTTATTACTGCATTGTCAGAACTAGAAGCACAAGCAATTCCTTATACTTGCATTAACATCTGCTAACGATGTGTATGTGACAAATAAAATTTGATTTGAAGTGTTTGATTCGATTTTCGATTACATTTGCATTGATGTTAGAGTGATTAGAGGGACAATAGAGTGCTGAGTACCAGGCAGTCGGCAAGTTTGGTAGGCTACTAATGACCATCAGCAGCATCAGAGCTTGGAGAAGACGGTCACATGGAATTTGACTGCCTCCATGACTGCACGCGTGGCGATAATATGGTCACTGTAACAGCTCTAGGTATGACCAATCTGTAGCACTTTGTCTGAGGTGTGAGTGCTGCTAAAGCAACTAATGAAACACCCTCAGAAAAGACTTGCACACACACACACACACACAGCCTCAATCCCCTTCTCCTTCTGTTGAAAAAGGCTGTGCGCTGATCTTATCTCTCAGTCACACTCCTGCTGCTGATAACAAGTAAAATTGATTTCATAAATCACCCTGGGAACAAATGGTCTGTTATGAGCTGGGGAGATGCCATTTTTCAAAATCCACCGTGAAGAATTTTGCACGACAATCGTTTTATCAAGCCATCTTTGCAATTTATCGCCCAGCTTCCTGTCAAAAGATGCAGCAAACAACAGACTAATAAAGCATAGGATCTTTTCAACAACTGTGGCACACATCACACAAATTAGGTTGCTATTTCGCCCAGAGAATAATTGTACGTGTAATGGAGGAATGGCAAACATCATTTTGACGATGTGTGCATAAATCTTATATTAACAGACAAACACAATCCAATCCAGCTTCTCTGTGCTGGGATGAAGCTCTGCATAGCACAGCAAGTCTCTGCCATGTGGAGAGAGAGATTCATATCCAACCAAATTAATGATTAACTGCTCACTTCTTCACTATTTTTAAGTTTCAGATGTAAGATCAATCATGAGCCAACCGTAACACAGTTTGCAGTATCCCTCAGACAGAGAAACCGCATGGTTCTATGTCCAAAATAACCAGTCCATGCCACCAAAGAGCAGGCTGTATTGTGCCAATGACTCCAATTTGCTTAAACAGAACAGGCTAATTATTGTCATTTAAGCAGGTATCTTGCGGCATGTCCTGGGAGGCTCGCTGTAGGGTTGTGTGTTCTGAGGCTGTGTGGGTGTCCTGCAGCTGTGTGTTTATCTGTGTATGTGTATTTTAGCATAAGAAAGGCGCAGGGTTCTGAGGGCATGTCTGTACCAGTGGCCCTGTGTCCATGTGAAAGCGGGTTGGTTGGCATGAGAACATGCATGGACTAAGCGATGGCGCTATGCATGTCATTGTGACAGGCAAGCTTTGATTGTCTCTGAGGGCACTGGGCCAATTCTCTGCCCATCTGATGAAATGCCAGGGAGGATGTGGGCCAGTGGGGGGGAGCCACGCCATGTTTACTGACACATCCAGTTATCTGGAAAATGCTACAAATACCATCCAGCTGGCAGGAAAATGCTACAAATACCATCCATTCAACTGTGATGGAAATAATCCAAGTACAGTGTAACATATCTGTTACACAGTCAGATACTTAAGCAATAAGGTTCAAGGGGTTGTGGTATATAGCCAATATTCCACGGCTAAGGACTGTTCTTAGGTACGACGCAACACGTTGGTAAACTGGTTACCAAAGTAATTAGAACAGTAAAACATATTTTTTTGTCATACCCGTGGTGTACTGCAGCTTTCAGCCAATCAGCATCCAAGAGCCAAAGTACCCAGTTTATAATTAAGTGATAATGCCCTCGAAGCCGGTGTTTGGAGCATATATTGGCACGGGTGTTGTTAGTCCCAAGATGAAGTCGAGGGCTGGAAAATCGTGCCAATATTTACTCCAAACACCGGCTTCAAGGGCATTATCCCTTTTATACAACGGGTTACCAACATATTCAAATAATGATTGACATATTTTAAATAAAACATTTATTTTGATGAATTTATTCATACTATTTAATCCTTCCACAAGATATAGTCCCGAAACAAATCTAGGGTTGCTACCCAAGCCGTCCGGTCATTTGATCTATTGGTTCGGTTGCCAGACACCACGACCCAGTCGCTCAGTCTTTTTGTTCTGTATCTTTGGCCAGGAGCATACCACCCTGCATACCACTGCTGGCTTGCTTCTGAAGCTAAGCAGGGTTGATCCTGGTCAGTTCCTGGATGGGAGACCAGATGCTGCTGGAAGTGGTGTTAGAGGGCCAGTAGAAGGTGCTTTTTCCTCTGGTCTAAAAAAATATCCCAGGGCAGTGATTGGGGACACTAGGGTGTTGTCTTTTGAATGGGACGTTAAACGGGTGTCCTGACTCTCTGAGGTCATTAAACATCCCATGGCACTTATCGTAAGAGTAGGGGTATTAACCCCAGTGTCCTCGCTAAATTCCCAATCTGGTCACCTAATAATCCCCAGTTTACAATTGGCTCATTCATCCGACTCCTCTCCCCTCAACAGTAGCTGCATTTGTTTAAGCTGTTTTCTAGTAACATTTATTTGGATACATGCATAACAATGAGCTAATGAGGCATGATTTCTACTAGCATAGAAAATGTGCTCTTAAGGACACTGTTGTTCAGAGGAACTAGCCATCAACTTCAAACTGAAGCGGGAAAGACTGCAAACTAGCTGCACTTCATTTTGTCTTACCTTTTTTTAATCTTTGTACACTACCGGTCAAAAGTTTTAGAACACTTACTCATTCAAGGGTTTTTCATTATTTTTAGTGTATTCTACATTGTAGAATAATAATGAAGACATCAAAACTATGAAATAACACATGGAACCATGTAGTAACCAAAAAAGTGTTAAACAAATCAGATTCTTCAAAATAGCCACCCTTTGCCTTGATGACAGCTTTGCCCACTCTTGGCATTCTCTCAACCAGCCTCATGAGGCAATCACCTGGAATGCATTTCAATGAACAGGTGTGCCTTCTTAAAAGTTCATTTGTGGAATTTCCTTCCTTCTTAATATGTTTGTATTGTATCAAGGTAGGGGGGATATACAGAAGATAGCCTTATTTAGTCCATATTATGGCAAAATTATAAGCAAAGAGAAACAACAGTCCTTTTAGACATGAAGGTCAGTCAATACGGAAAATGTCAAGAACTTTTCAAGTTTCTTAAAGTGCAGTCTCAAAAACCATCAAGCACTATGATGAAACTGGCTCTCATGAGGACCGTCACAGGAATGGAAGCCCCAGAGTTACCTCAGCTGCAGAGGAAAAGTTCATTAGAGTTAACAGCCTCATAAATTGCAGCCCAAATATATGCTTCACAGAATTCAAGTAACAGACAGATGTCATCAACTGTTCAGAGGAGACTGTGTGAAACAGGCCTTCATGGTCGAATTAGTGCACAGAAACCACTACTAAAGGACATCAATAAGAAGGAGAGACTTGCTTGGGCCAAGAAACAAGAGCAATGAACATTAGACCAGTAGAAATTTGTCCTTTGGTCTGGAGTCCAAATTGTAGATCTTTGGTTCCAACCGCCGTGTCTTTGGGAGATGCAGTGTGGGTGAACGGATAATCTCTGCATGTGTATTTCGCACCGTAAAGCATGGAGGAGGGGGTGTTATGTTGTGGGGGTGCTTTGCTGGTGACACCGTCAGTGATTTATTTAGAATTCAAAGCACACTTAACCAGCATGGCTACCACAGCATTAATCCTATCTGGTTTGGGTTTAGTGGGAGTATAATTTGTTTTTCAACAGGGCAATGACCCAACACACCTCCAGGCTGTGTATGGGCTATTTTACCAAGGAGAGTGATGGAGTGCTACATCAGATTACCTGGCCTCCACAATCACCCGACCTCAACCAAATTGAGATGGTTTGGGATGATTCGGACAGCAGAGTGAAGGAAAAGCAGCCAACAAGTGCTCAGCATATCAAGACTGTTGGAAAAACCATTCCAGGTGAAGCTGGTTGAGAGAATGCCAAGAGTGTGCAAAGCTGTCATCAAGGCTTTTTGAAGAATCTCAAATAGAAAATATATTTAGATTTGTTTAACACTTGTTTGGTTACTACATGATTCCATATGTGTTATTTCATAATTTTGATGTCTTCACTATTATTCTAACATGTAGAAAATAGTTCAAATAACGAAAAACCCTAAAACGTTTGACCGGTAGTGTATATATCCGTAAAAATGATGCCAGCTGATTCATGATTTTGACTGGCTGAGAAACGCTGACTGCCTCCCTCTCTCGTCCTGACTCCCGACTCCTACACGTTCATTACTATGGGACATTTGGAGATCGAATTTTAATATTGAAACAATGTTGCAAATGTCAGAGAGACAGACAGTAAGGTTTATATAAATCTCCGCTGCTGATAACGAAATGTTACTGTAAAAGAAATGTGAGACAATGTCTATATGCTTTTTATAGGGGAGATCAAGTTTATAACTTCCCTGCCTGGGCTGATGAGACAGGGGATTGCGCAGTCAGATGGAACAGAGTAAATATACATTTTGTATAAAATAAATTAAAAAGGTACCCCTTTTTCATGGTATCCAATTGGTAGTTACAGATTTTTCCCATCGCTGCAACCCCCATACGGACTTGGGAGAGGCAAAGGTCAAGAGCTGTGTGGCCTCTGAAACACAACCCAGCCAAACCACTCTGCGACTTGACATAACGCCCGCTTAACCCGGAAGCCAGCCACACCAATGTGTCGGAAGAAACACCGTACACCTGGTGACTGTGTCAGCGTGCATTGGGCCCGGCCCGCCACAGGAGTCGTTGGTGCGCGATGGGACAAGAACATCCCTGCCGGCCAAACCCTCCCCTAATGAGATCTCTAGTGGCACAGATAGCACTGCGGTGCAGTGCCTTAGACCACTGCACCACTCGAGAGGCCGTAAATAGACATTTTAACGTCATAGATTTAGCCGGTGGTAACTTGTGGTAACTCGGTGGTATCTTGTGGTTACGGTGGTAACTCGCTTTTAACCAATCAGGATTAGACCCACCCACTGTATAAAACGGAATAACCACCAATGCACCATAGGCTATAATGCCATCGTGGAGATAGCACTGCTTTACTAATGCTGTGGTAATAAAAACTGGGATAAGAGGATGGTGAGAGAGAAAGAGAGCAAGTGGGTGAGAGAGAGAGGAGGGGAGAAAGAGTTGGTGCATAAGAGAAACATAAAGGCGTCTGTGGCTAGCCCAGTCAAGGGTCAGGACTGTTCTTATCTAACAGTATGATATGTATAGTACAGTGTGTGTCTGAGGGCGAAGGGCATCGCCATGGTTACTTTCCTTCTAAGCCCCTGTAGGTATCAGGATGTATGTCCATGTCTCCACCAGTCACGTCACACTTGACAGGCTCCACCTGCTCTGATTGCATTGCTCAGGTTGATGTGTGTGTGTGTGTGTGTGTGTGTGTGTGTGTGTGTGTGTGTGTGTGTGTGTGTAAAGAGGTTCATTGGGCTTGTGCCAAATTATTACCCATGGGCACAGTACAGCATGTACATGTGTGTTTGTTTCTATGTGTGTGTGTGTGTGTGTGTGTGCCTCAAATGCTGTAGACTGGGATGTTTGTCAGGGTAAGAATGGGGGGTTGGTGCTGCGGGGGCAGTGTCATTCCTCTCTGCTGCTCCCAGTGTGTATGTACCGGAACAGAACATTCAGTCTGGCAGCCAGAGTAGCCAGCGCATCACAAAGGCAGGGTAAGACAGAGGGCACAGGCAGCTGTGACCTCCAACCCCCTGTTTTTTTTTAAGCGAATTGTGTTATATTCATGTCTGAAATGTACTATGTATATAAATAAAGCCTGATTTGATTTATCCCCTCCATCGCTCTTTTCCCTTCTCCTATTCCCTTTTCCTTGCCACATCTCCCTTTCCTCCCCCTTGTGTCTCTATCTCCTACATCTTTATCCCCACATCCCTCTATCCTCCTTTTCCCCACTGACTGACTGTCACTGCCTTTCAGCCTTAATGCAATCAGGCAAGTAGAACAAAGGCAACAGTCTCCACAAAAGGCAGATACAGTCTGCCTGTCTGGACCGATGTGTAACCCCACAACGGTCATGTTAGATCCCCTCTTCACAGTTCACACCCAACTGCTAACAGACAGAGCCCTTTACATCTCAATGTACTAGAGGGAATCTTATCCACACATATGTAACAGTATTCTTCACATGTGTCCCAGTCCTTCAGATGTTAGATGTTAAACCAGTGTCACAGAAGAGCAGGGTGAGACCAACGTGATGCTGCGGCAGCATGGCTATGAATGAGCCAGACGGTAGTCCCAGGTTACAGCCCTAGTTGAGCCAACCTTGACATGTTCTGGTGTCTAAAGGGTATAGGGAAGGCTAGAGAAAAGCATCAGATCAAGCCTTGTGTTTCTTTGTAAGGTCTGTGTTTATCCCAGTGGTGGAGTGGCGCTAAGTAAACATTGTGTCTAACTCCCCGCCGCTTTCTCCAACCTAAACAGGCCAATCAGCGCATTCCCCTCAATTAGCAAATAACAGTGTTTCACCTGGGCTGAGAACAACACAGAGTCTGGTGTCACAATGTGACCACTGTAACACTGTAACATTAGTGTGTTTAGTTGAACTGGGAGGGCAGAGTTGCAGGTTAACACCACACGGCTTATACAGTTATCTGTCCTTCTATTCGGCACTGTGTTAGTGGCAGAGTTGGTGCATCCTGAAGAATGATTCTCATGAAATGACCTTTCTTTAAACCTGCCTCCATTCTACAGATTAATAGATCTGAACCTATGTTATGCAGAATGATGCTGTCATTGTAGTGTGCTACAGGGAGAAGGTAAATCCCTTCCATTTACATGCTGTTGTGTTGAGACACGCATTTATAGTATTTAAAGGAGATGTATGTGATAGCTTGTGTGGGAATAGGTGCCTATGTGTGTGGGAGAAAGAGCTGTCAACTTGCATTAGTATGCGTCAGTGCTCATGTTTCACCCCAGCAGCGTGTGGTTGTTATCTGTGACCGGTGCACTTACAGAAAGAACAAGGGCTTGTCACATCGTTAGTGTGCTGTCACACCAGTAGCCACCCCCACCCCCCCGTCCTCCGTCCTCTCCAGGTATGAGAACAGTCCCATAACCAGTCCTTCCTGTCAACAGCACCTCTTAACAGGAATGTAATGTAGAGAACAAAAACAAAAAGTTTAAAGCATCTGACCGAGATCATATCCCATAATTGCTCACAGCCATCTTGGACAATATCAACATACAGCTGGCTGGTTATACGATGTACCGGCAGGATACAACAGCGACGTCTGGTAAGACAAGGGGCGGCGGTCTAAGTATTTGTCTAAACAACAGCTGTTGCACGATGTCTAAGGAAGTCTCGAGCTATTGCTCGCCTGAGGTAGAGTTTCTCATGATACGCTGCAGACCACATTACCTCCCGAGAGAGTTTTCATCTGTATTCTTTGCAGCTGTCTACATACCACCCCAGTCAGACGCTGGCACTAAGATAGCATTGAATGAGCTTTATTCCCGCCATAAGCAAAAAAGAAAACGTTCACACAGAGGCGGCGCTCCTAGTAGCTGGAGTCTTTAATGCAGGGAAACTTAAATCAGTTTTACCAAATTTCTATCAGCATATTAAATATGCAACCAGAGGGAAAATAACTCTGGACCACCTATACTCCACACAGAGATGCATACAAAGCTCTCCATCATCCTCCATCCTCCTGATTCCTGCTTACAATCAAAAATTAAAGCAGGAAGCACCCGTGGCTAAATAAATAAAAAAAAGTGGTCAGATGAAGCAGATGCTAAGCTACAGGACTGTTTGGCTAGCACAGACTGGAATACATTCTGGGATTCCACCAATGGCATTGAGGAGTACCACATCTGCCATTGGCTTCATCAATAAGTGCATCAATGATGTTGTCCCCACAGTGACGTACATAACCCAACCAGAAGCCATGGATTACAGGCAGCATACACACTGAGCTAAAGGCTAGAGCTGCAGCTTTCAAGGAGTGGGTCTCTAACCTGGAAGCTTATAATGAATTCTGCTATGCCCTACAACAAACCATCAAACAGGCAAAGCGCCAATACAGGACTAAGATTGGGTCGTTCTATGTGGCAGGGCCTGCAAACCAGTACAAACCAAACAAGACTGTGTGATCACACTCTCCTCAGCTGATATGAGTAAGACCTTTAGACAGGTCAATATTCACAAGGTTGCAGGGCCAGACAGATTACCAGGACATGTACTGTGAGCGTGCGCTGACCAACTAGCAAGTGTCTTCACTGACATTTTCTACCTCTCGCTGTCCGAGTCTGTAATACCAACATGTTTTAAGCAGACCACAATAGTGCCTGTGCCTGTGAACACTAGAGAGACTTGTCTAAATGACTACCGACCTGTAGCACTCACGCCTGTCGCCTTGAAGTGCTTTGAAAGGCTGGTCATGGCTCACATCAACATCATCATCCCAGAAACCCTATACCCACTCCAATTTGCATATCGCCCCAACAGATCCAGAACACCTATGTGAGAATGCTATTAATTGACTACAGCTCAGCGTTCAACACCATAGTACCCTCAAAGCTCATCAATAAGCTAAGGACCCTGGGACTAAACACCTCCCTCTGCAAATGGATCTTGGACTTCCTGAAGGGCCGCCCCAGGTGGTAAGGGTAGGTAACACCACATCCACCATGCTGATCCTCAACACAGGAGGATCAGTATGTCCACATTACCAACAAACTAACATGGTACAAACACACCATGACAGTTTTGAAGTGGGCACAACAAAACCTATTCCCCCTCAGGAGACTGAAAATATTTGGCATGGGTCTTCAGATTCTCAAAATGTTATACAGCACCATCGAGAGCATCCTGACTGGTTGCATCACTGCCTGGTATTGGAATTGTTCGGCCTCCGACCACAAGGCACTACAGAAGGTAGTGCGAATGGCCCAGTATATCACTGGGGCCAAGCTTCCTGCCATCCAGGACCTCTATACCAGGCGGTGTCAGAAGAAGGCCCTAAAAATTGTCAAAGACTCCAGCCACCCTAGTCATAGACTGTTCTCCATGCTACCACACGGCTACCGGTACCGGTGCGCCAAGTCTAGGTCCAAGAGGCTTCTAAACAGCTTCTACCCCTAAGCCATAAGACTCCTGAACATCTAGTCAAATGGCTACTCAGACTATTCACACCACTGCCACTCTCTGTTGTCATCTATGCATAGTTACTTTAATTAATTCTACCTATATGTATATACTACCTCAACTAACCGGTGTTATTGTTATTTTTACTGCTGCTCTTTAATTACTTGTTACTTTTATGTCTTATTCTTATCCGTATTTTTTAAAACTGCAGTGTCAGTTAGGGGCTCATAAGTAAGCATTTCACTGTAAGGTCTACCTACACCTGTTGTATTCGGCGCATGTGACTAATACAATTTGATTTGACTGTGCAATCAAACATTGTTATCCATGTTGGCAAGATTCCAGAGTGTTCTCTGTTTTATAAAGGTACCAAAGCCATTGTGTCACCATTCTGAGTGTCAGGAGTGACACAATGCCTGGGAAGCCTTCATGATGGGCTGGTGGACACAGACGGCGTTATGAATCAAAGTGTGTCCCAGCAGAGCTTGTTCAGTGTCTGCTGCTGGCCAATCAGGAGATGTTTTTAATGGGCCTGTTCAGTCTGTGCTGCTGGCCTATCAGGATTAGTTTTCACTGGCCCTGTTCAGTCTGTGCTGCTGGCCTATCAGGAGGTGTTTTCACTGGGCCTGCGGGGATAGTGGTAAAGCTTTACAGATCTACAGTCTCCTCTCTTATCTCTGCATTAGAGCCTCTTCTGGGTATAGCTGAAAGAAGAGAGGGAAGAGGGGAGATAAAGAATGAGAGTGGGAGGCAGAGCGGATGCAATTAACCTCTCTAGGGTATGTGGGACGCTAGCGTCCCATCTGGCCAACATCCAGTGAGATTGCAGAGCGCCAAATTCAAATACAGCAATGCTCATTATACAAATTCAGAAAAAAAACATATTTTACATAGGTTTAAAGATTTACTTCTTGTTAATCCAACCACAATGTCAGATTTATAAAATGCTTTTCGGCGAATGCATACCTAGCCCAGAACATACCTAGCCCAGAACATAGCCCAGTTGACAAATTATTACAAGCAGTAACCAGTCAAGCAGAAGAGTTACAAAACTCAGAAATAGAGATAAAATTCATCCCTTACCTTTGATGATCTTCATATGGTCATATGGTGGCACTCAGAAGACATTCATTTACTCAATAAATGTTCCTTTTGTTCGATAAAGTCTCTTTATATCCAAAAACCTCTTTTCTTCAGTAATCCACAGGCTCAAACGCAGTCAAAACAGGCAGACAAAAAATCCAAATTGTGTCCGTAAAGTTCACAGAAACATGTCAAACGATGTTTATAGTCAACCCTCGGGTTGTTTTTAGCCTAAATGATCTATAATATTTCAACCGGACAATAACGTTGTCAATATAAAGGTAAACAATAAATGCACTCTCTCGGGATTGCGCATGAAAAAGCTCTGAGACACGGTAGGGTCCACTCATTCAGACTGGTCTTACTCCCTCATTTATAAGAATACAAGCCTTCAACAATTTCTAAAGACTGTTGACATCTAGTGGAAGGCATAGGAACTGCAAATTGAGTCCTAAGTCAATGGATACTGTAATGGCATTGAATAGAAAACTACAAAACCAACAAAAAAATACTTCCTGAATGGATTTTTCTCAGGTTATTCACCTGCCAAATCAGTTCTGTTATACTCACAGACCCTATTTTAACAGTTTTGGAAAGGTTAGATCGTTTTCTATCCAAATCTACCAGTTATATGCATATCATATCTTCTGGGCCCCAGTGGCAGGCCGTTTAATTTGGGCATGCTTTTCATCCAAAATTCCGAATGCTGCCCCCTACCCCAAGACTGGGTCACAGATCACAGTGCGAAGCGTCAGTGTGATTAATGCATCTGCATTCAGCCCAGGGAGCTTTCTCTCTCTCTCTGTGTGTGTATGTTTTTGAATTTTTGTGTGTGTGTTGTCTTTTATGAGCCATCGGCATCTAGGGTGCGTCAGTGTGTCTCCTGTGCCCAAAACACACGCTATCTATCAGGACCATTACTGACATCATCAACGGTTATGCTAAGAGCTAGTGATGACCCACACCTAGCCCGACAGTTCAAAAGAATGATCTACCTCTGGACCAACGTCAAGCACTCGAAAATGTATCTTGAATCTGACCCCAACCTGCTGAAAATACACACATTGTTTATCAAAACCATTCTGTGGTATTTATGGTCAAATTAAGGGAAAAGTAGTTGCTCTATGATTCAATCAGCCGGAAGGGATTCTTAGGAAAACATATGCAGTATCAGTATTTATTTGTTGTTACTAAGTCCTTAATGAACAAGATGACAATATTAACCTCCACCCACCCGATCCTACGTTCATGAATGATCTCAACTCCAACTGTTAAACCCGTGAGATTCGTATACTGTAGTTCTCAGGTCAGACTGAGCATTGCCAGTAAAAATTAACACTAGATGTAACTGAATGCTGTTTCACAAACTTCTTCCCTAATTTAAGTCTGTGCCAAGTATATTTGACATAATATTTCAACACCCTTAGATATGCATTTGGGCAGTAACCAATGCCAAGAGCTGCCCTGATTGGACTGAGAGGTATCTTAAGAGATGATTTCCCCTCTGACACAGTGCATACTGGACAAACATATAAACTGATATTTTATTCTTTTCATCTGGCTCCAACTCAGCAGACATTGGCTCCAAGGCTTCCCCTTCGATCCAGCAGCACAGTGAAGGCCCTGCTTTATCAGAGCAATATCTTCTTCAAGGAGATGCAGAACAGAATTGCCTCAAGGCTACACACTGTTAGTTATCTCAGTACAATATAATCACTTCACATAGCCTTCAGCTACATGCTATGATCACAGCTGGAGCAATTTACAAAGAGCTACGTATACACCAGGAACAGACTGGGGGGAGTGATTAGGGGATACAGAGAGGAGAACTGAGAGACATTTTCAGACACATAACCATACAGTTGATTGTCATCTGTCGTGCAAACAGCCACCAATGCGATGATGGCCCATTTCTAAACATAAGATACAGATACATTGTACAAATAAGTACAGTCAACATTTAATTTTCCATACTGGCTATAAAGATGTAGGCCAATGTGCATGAAGGAAGGCATTAGTATATACTAGTAGGTATATATAGCATTATAGTCCTACTCCAGTGGCTATATTTTGTCATTCCTGATTACCCTGGAGGCTGCCCTGGCTTAATAAATGTTAGAAGACAAAAAATTGTCTCTTCTCCCTCCCTAAGGGGAAGTGGAAATATCCTCAGAAGGAAATCAGCTTTTAATTTTCTCTGCACATGTCTTCCATTTTCTCTCTCCCTCTCACTTCCTCTCACTCTCTCTCTCATTCTCCTTTTAGTGCCCTCTCTCTCTTATTCTACATCCATCTCTGCCGTTGTGCTTCATACTCTCTACCCCTCCTTCTCTATAAAACACAACAGCCTTTTTTTTGTCTCTGATTAAAGTATTTCCAGACATCCCTGGTGATTGTGTTGCTGCTGTGTTCAGTGTTTTGATTTTGTACAATTAGCCTAATTAGCATTACAAATGCACACTTAGACCAAAACAAAATTACCTGTATTCCTTGAAGAACATGTTAAAATGCAAGCCAAATAATGTAGAGGAAATAAATAACCGATGAATCATGATGCAGTGTCCAACTGCAGTGGTGCATAACTCATTTAAAATCTAGGAACCATAACAACATACAGGTACCGTATATTGAACATGAGCGCAATAGTAGATTGTAATGCCATGGGTGGGACTAGGATATGTCTAATGCATTGAGGAGAATGAAAATCCCCAATAATCTGAAAAGAGACTGGGGATTGACAGCCAATTTGACCTCATGCAGAGAAAATACTGATGTGTGCATGAAAGATGTAGAATATCTGAGCACTTATGTACTAGGTAGTGGGCTCCTATTTTGAGATGTAGAGTACCTGTGCAGAATCTGATCAATAGTGACTGGTTGTGAGTAATCAGGCCAGGCAGACAGCTCTCTCTCTGTCTCTCGCTCTCTCTCTCTCTCTCTCTCTCTCTCTCTCTCTCTCTCAATTCAATTCAATTCAATTCAAGGGGCTTTATTGGCATGGGAAACATGTGTTAACATTGCCAAAGCAAGTGAGGTAGATAATATACAAAGTAAAATAAACAATAAAAATGAACAGTAAACATTACACATACAGAAGTTTCAAAACAATAAAGACATTACAAATGTCATATTATATATACATACAGTGTTGTAACAATGTACAAATGGTTAAAGTACACAAGGAAAATAAATAAGCATAAATATGGGTTGTATTTACAATGGTGTTTGTTCTTCACTGGTTGCCCTTTTCTTGTGGCAACAGGTCACGAATCTTGCTGCTGTGATGGCACACTGTGGAATTTCACCCAGTAGATATGGGAGTTAATCCAAATTGAGGTTGTTTTCAAATTATTTGTTGATCTGTGTAATCTGAGGGAAATATGTGTCTCTAATATGGTCATACATTGGGCAGGAGGTTAGGAAGTGCAGCTCAGTTTCCACCTCATTTTGTGGGTAGTGTGCACATAGCCCGTCTTCTCTTGAGAGCCATGTCTGCCTACGGCGGCCTTTCTCAATAGCAAGGCTATGCTCACTGAGTCTGTACATAGTCAAAGCTTTCCTTAAGTTTGGGTCAGTCACAGTGGTCAGGTATTCTGCCACTGTGTACTCTCTGTTTATGGCCAAATAGCATTCTAGTTTGCTCTGTTTTTTTGTTAATTCTTTCCAATGTGTGAAGTAATTATCTTTTTGTTTTCTCATGATTTGGTTGGGTCTAATTGTGCTGCTATCCTGGGGCTCTGTGGGGTGTGTTTGTGTTTGTGAACAGAGCCCCAGGACCCGCTTGCTTGGGGGACTCTTCCCCAGGTTAATCTCTCTGTGGCTTTGTTATGGAAGGTTTGGGAATCGCTTCCTTTTAGGTGGTTGTAGAATTTAACGGCTCTTTTCTGGATTTTGATAATTAGTGGGTATCGGCCTAATTCTGCTCTGCATGCATTATTTGGTGTTCTACGTTGTACACAGAGGATAGGTTTTGCAGAATTCTGCATGCAGAGTCTCAATTTGGTGTTTGTCCCATTTTGTGAAATTTTAGTTGGTGAGCTGACCCCAGACCTCAACACCATAAAGGGCAATGGACTCTATGACTGATTCCAGTATTTTTAGCCAGATCTTAATTGGTATGTAGAATTTCATGTTCCTTTTGATGGCATAGAATGCCCTTCTTGCCTTGTCTCTCAGATCGTTCACAGCTTTGTGGAAGTTACCTGTGGCGCTGATGTTTAGGCCAAGGTATGTATAGTTTTTTGTGTGCTCTAGGGCAATGGTGTCTAGATGGAATTTGTATTTGTGGTCCTGGCAACTGGACCTTTTTTGGAACACCATTATTTTGGTCTTACTGAGATTTACTGTCAGGGCCCAGGTCTGGCAGAATCTGTGCATAATATCTAGGTGCTGCTGTAGGCCATCATTGGTTGGTGACAGAAGCACCAGATCATCAGCAAACAGTAGACAATTGACCTCAGATTCTAGTAGGGTGAGGCCGGGTGCTGCAGACCTTTCTAGTGCTCGCGCCAATTCGTTGATATATATGTTGAAGAGGGTGGGGCTTAAGCTGCATCCCTGTCTCACCCCACAGCCCTCTGGGAAGAAATGTGTGTGTTTTTCGCCCATTTTAACCGCACACTTGTTGTTTGTACATGGATTTTATAATGTCGTATGTTTTACCCCCAACACCACTTTCCATCAAATTGTATAGCAGACCCTCAAGCCAAATTGAGTGGAAGGCTTTTTTGAAATCAACAAAACATGAGAAGACTTTACCTTTGTTTTGGTTTGTTTGGTTGTCAATTAGGGTGTGCAGGGTGAATACATGGTCTGTTGTACGGTAATTTGGTAAAAAGCCAATTTGACATTTGCTCAGTATATTGTTTTCATTGAGGAAATGTACACGTCTGCTGTTAATGATAATGCAGAGGATTTTCCCAAGGTTGCTGTTGATGCATATCCCACGGTAGTTATTGGGGTCAAATTTGGGGTGATCAGTCCTTGATTCCAAATATTGGGGAAGATGCCAGAGCTAAGGATGATGTTAAAGAGTTTTAGTATAGCCAATTGGAATTTGTTGTCTGTATATTTGATCATTTCATTAAGGATACCATCAACACCACATGCCTTTTTGGGTTGGAGGATTTTTATTTTGTCATGTAGCTCATTCAAGGTAATTGGAGTATCCAGTGGGTTCTGGTAGTCTTTAATAGTGGATTCTAAGATTTGGATTTGATCCTGTATATGTTTTTGCTCTTTATTATTTGTTATAGAGCCAAAAAGATGGATTCTTCAATTACATTGGGCTGATTTCTGACGTGCTGTTCCTTCTTTTTCCATAGTGTATTTCTGTATTGTTTTAGTGATTCACCATAGTGAAGGCGTAGACTCAGGTTTTCCGGGTCTCTATGTTTTTGCTTGGACAGGTTTCTCAATTTCATTCTTAGATTTTTGCATTCTTCATCAAACCATTTGTCATTGTTGTTAATTTTCTTTGAGTCACTGATGTGATCTTCCTGTCTGGGTTGGCGCCCCCCCTTGGGTTGTACCGTGGCGGAGATCTTTGTGGGCTATACTCGGCCTTGTCTCAGGATGGTAAGTTGGTGGTTGAAGATATCCCTCTAGTGGTGTGGGGGCTGTGCTTTGGCAAAGTGGGTGGGGTTATATCCTTCCTGTTTGGCCCTGTCTGGGGGTGTCATCGGATGGGGCCACAGTGTCTCCTGACCCCTCCTGTCTCAGCCTCCAGTATTTATGCTGCAGTAGTTTATGTGTCGGGGGGCTAGGGTCAGTTTGTTATATCTGGAGTACTTCTCCTGTCCTATCCGGTGTCCTGTGTGAATTTAAGTATGCTCTCTCTAATTCTCTCTTTCTTTCTCTCTCTCGGAGGACCTGAGCCCTAGGACCATGCCTCAGGACTACCTGACATGATGACTCCTTGCTGTCCCAAGTCCACCTGGCCGTGCTGCTGCTCCAGTTTCAACTGTTCTGCCTGTGATTATTATTATTTGACCATGCTGGTCCTTTATGAACATTTGAACATCTTGGCCATGTTCTGTTATAATCTCCACCTGGCACAGCCAGAAGAGGACTGGCCACCCCACATAGCCTGGTTCCTCTCTAGGTTTCTTCCTAGGTTTGGCCTTTCTAGGGAGTTTTTCCTAGCCACCGTGCTTCTACACCTGCATTGCTTGCTGTTTGGGGTTTTAGGGTGGGTTTCTGTACAGCACTTTGAGATATGGGGCGGCAGGGTAGCCTAGTGGTTAGAGAGTTGGACTAGGAACCGGAAGGTTACAAGTTCAAACCCCCGAGCTGACAAAGTACTAATCTGTCGTTCTGCCCCTGAACAGGCAGTTAACCCACTGTTCCTAGGCCGTCATTGAAAATAAGAATTTGTTCTTAACTGACTTGCCTTAAAGAAAGGTAAAAAAAATATCAGCTGATGTACGAAGGGCTATATAAATACATTTGATTTGATTTGATTTGGTTTTCTATTTGAGATTTTTAGATTTAATAGGGAAGCTAAGAGGTCAAATATACTGTTAAGATTTTCTACTGCCAAGTTTACACCTTCACTATTACAGTGGAACATTTTACCCAGGATATTGTCTAAAAGGGATTGAATTTGTTGTGGCCTAATTGTTTTTTGGTAGATTTCCAAACTGCATTCCTTCCATCTATAGCATTTCTTAATGTTACTCAGTTCCTTTGGCTTTGATGCCTCATGATTGAGTATTGCTCTGTTCAAGTAGACTGTGATTTTTCTGTGGTCTGATAGGGGTGTCAGTGGGCTGACTGTGAACTCTCTCTCTCTCTCTCTCTCTCTCTCTCTCTCTCTCTCTCTCTCCTTAAACCAGTGATTAAACTTAAGACAGATCTCCTTCATTATCCCTCACTCATCAATTACGCTCTAATCCTCCACTCTGGTCCCCCTGGGCAACCCAACATTTAGTCTGAAAACCCTGGCTCTGGACTGCAGGAGGAGAAAAAGTCATTTGTATTCCACCTTCAAGGAGATCTAGGCAATCTGAAGAAGTCACGCACAGCAAATGGACTACTCGTGTTTGACATCTATCTATAATTGCCCCCATTGTATTTTATTTTGTCTTGAGGATGTAACTGATGTTATTGCATCAAAAGGATTGATGTATCAATTTGCATTCTGTCACTCTCCACCTGTGGAAGTGCATCGGATCTGTGGAGGAAAGTGACACTTAAAATAAATGTAATAGTAATTGTTTTCTGCGATTCACACATCATTTTGTCATCTGGAGTTCCCGTCTAGATGCTCACAATAAAGGTCACCCTATTGATTTATCATATCAGTGTAACTCTTCTCATTATTATCCTGATGATCCTGCTAAATGTGCTTAGCAGCAGTGTCTGTAAACGGTCACACAAATAGGTTTGATTTTCCCCCAGGGTGGCTAAGCTACAGACAACCATTACAGTACATCTGCTTATGTAGGCACCACAAGTATACAGAGACAATATGAACTAAGATTGTCGGAATTGGTTGCAGACGTTGCCATAATAAGGATAATTGCACTCTAACGAGTGGTATATAGACGGTAAGATTTGTATTGAAGTAAAAGTAGGAATCGATGGTTGATCTTCACCCTATGAGAAGGTATTTGAAATTCAGAGACAGCCCCGTTTAGGCTACATTAAAGCAAACAAACACAAGCAGTCATGCAGGCATTTACAGGCACATACATACACAACACCCCAAAAAACTACAAAGATTATGGTATAAATCTGAAGTCATCATGAGGGGCTGCAGTGGCTCGCGGGTCTGCATACCCACATCCATACTCACACATGCAGGCAACTGATCTGTGCAATCAATCTATTTGTGCAGTTACATTTTCTTAACTAATTGCATTATACCAGTAGCCAGGTCCAGACCAAGCCTTTTGAAGGCCCTAAGCAAGATTTGATTGGGGGGCATCCCCACCTCGTCGGCAAAACATTTTACAGCTTCAGTGGGGAGAAAAAAATTATGTTTTAAAGTTAATTACTGTAATTCCACACATTTGAACATTTTCTATTTTCTTTTAAAGAAGGAAGACAAGAAGGCAGCCAGTATGTTGCAATTAACTTTAGTGAACTATTAACAGAATATAGTTACAAAACAATACATAATGGATCCGTACGTGTGCAAAGCTATCATCCACGCAAAGGGTGGAAGAATCTAAAATCTAAAATATATTTAGATTTGTTTAAAACACTTTTTTGGTCACTACATGATTCCATATGTGTTATTTCATAGCTGTGATGTCTAGAAAATAGTACAAATAAAGAAAAACCCTTGAATTAGTAGGTGTGTCCAAACTTTTGACTGGTACTGTAAATACTGAACAAAAACATAAACACAACATATAACAGTTACGGAGTTACAGTTCATGTAAGTAAATCAGTCAGTTGGAATAAATTAGGCCCTAATCTATGGAATTCACTTGACTGGGAATACTGATATGCATCTGTTGATCACAGATACCTTTTAAAAAAGGTAGGGGCGTGGATAAGAAAACCAGTCAGTATCTGGTATGAATACCATTATCCTCATGCAGCGCGACACCTCTCCTTCGCATAGAGGTTATCAGGCTGTAGATTGTGGCCTGTGGAATGTTGTCCCACTCTTCTTCAATGGCTGTGTGAAGTTGCTGGATGTTGGCAGGAACTGGAACACACTGTCATACACGTTGATCCAGAGCATCAGAAACATGCTCAATGGGTGACATGTCTGGTGAGTATGCATGCCATGGAAGAACTGGGACATTTTCAGCTTCCAGGAATTGTGTACAGATCCTTGCAACACGTGGCCGTGCATTATCATGCTGAAACATGAGGTGATTGCAGCGGATGAATGGCATGACAATGGGCCTCAGGATCTCTGCTGTCATTGTCACAAGCACAAGGTACACCTGTGTAATGATCATGCTTTTGAATCAGCTTCTTGATATGCCACACCTGTCAGGTGGATTGATTATATGGACAATTTCTGGAATATTTTATTTCAGCTCATGAAACATGGGACCAACACTTCACCAACACTTTGATTGGTTTAGATTTTTTGTTCAGTGTATTAAACATTTTTTATATATAAAGTGCATACAGAAAGTATTCAGACCCCTTGACTTTTTCCCCACAAAAATGTACGTTACAGCCTTATTCTAAAATTGATTAAAAGAAAAAAAATCCTCATCAATCTATACACAATACCGTATATTGACGAAGCGAAAACAGGTTTTTAGAAATGTTTGCAAATATATTAAAAATAAACAGAAATACCTTAAGTATTAAAAACCTTTGCTATGAGAATCGGAATTGAGCTCAGTTGCATCGTGAGATGCATCCTCCGGTGATCATCCGTGAGATTCTACATCTTGATTTGTGGTAAATTCAATTGATTGGACAAGATTTGGACATGCACAGACCTGTCTATAAAAGGTCCCACAGTTGACAGTGCATGTCAAAGCAAAAACCAAGCCATGAGGTTGAAGGAATTGTCCGTACAGCTCCGAGACAGGATTGTGTTTAGGCACAAGGGTACCAAAACATTTCTACAGCATTGAAGGTCCCAAGAACACAGAGGCCTCCATCTTCTTAAATGGAAGAAGTTTGTAACCACCAAGACTCTTCCTAGAGCTGGCCGCCCGGCCAAACTGAGCAATCAGGGGGAGAAGAGCCTTGGTCAGGGAGGTGACCAAGAACCCGACAGAGCTCCATAGTGCCCCTGTGGAGATGGGAGGACGTTCCAGAAGGACAACCATCTCTGCAACGCTCCACCAATCAGATCTTTACGGTAGAGTGACCAGACGGAAGCCACTCCTCAGTAAAAGGCACATGACAGCCCACTTGGAGTTTGCCAAAAGGCACCTATAGGACTATCAGACCATGAGAAACAAGATTCTCCGATCTGATGAAACCAAGATTGAACACTTTGGTAAGAATGCCAAGCGTCATGTCTGGAGGAAACAAGGCACCACTCATCACCTGGCCAATACCATCCCTACACTGAAGCATGGTGGTGGCAGCATCATGGTGTGGGGATGTTTTTCAGCAGCAGGGACTGGAACACTAGTCAGGATTAAGGGAAAGATGAATGGCGCAAAATACAGAGAGATCCTTGAGGAAAACCTGCGCTCAGGACCTCAGTAACTCAGACTGGGGCGAAGGTTCACCTTGCAACAGGACAACCACGCTAAGCACACAGCCAAGCAATGCCGCAGTGGCTTTGGGACAAGTCTTTGGGACAAATTCCTTGAGTGGCCCAGCCAGAACCTGGACTTGAACTTGATCAAAACATCTCTGGAGAGATCTGAAAATAGCTGTGCAGCAACGCTCCCCATTCAACCTGACAGAGCTTGAGAGGATCAGTGGAAAAGAATGGGAGAAACTCACCAAATACAGTTGTGCCAAGCTTGTAGCGTCATACCCAAGAAGACTTGAGGCTGTAATCTCTGCCAAAGGTGCTTCAATAAAGTACTGAGTAAAGGTTCTAAATAATTATGTAAATGTAATATTTCCGGGGGGGACGGGGTTTAACCCCTTTTTCATGATTACAATCTTGTCTCATCGCTGCAACTCATTTCATCACTGCAACACGCAGGCGCACGGCCCGCCACATGGAGTCGCTAGAGCGCGATGAGTCAAGTAAAGCCCCCCCGGCCAAACCCTCCCCTAACCCGGATGATGCTTGGCACGGCTGGTAATGCAGTGACACTGCAACAGACCGCTGCCCCACTCGGGAGGCCCAACTTACAAGTGTCTTAACAGGGCATTGGGTGACCACGAGCCAGAACTCTATTGGAGGGATGCGACACCATTCTTCCACAAGAAATTCTCTAATTTGGTGTTTTGTTGATGGTGGTGGAAAACGCTGTCTCCGGTCCGCTCCAGAATCAATTGTGTTGAGATCTGGTGACTGAGACGGCCAAGGCATATGGTTTACATAGTTTTCATGCTCCTCAAACCAATCGGTGACCACTCGTGCCCTGTGGATGTGGGCATTGTCATCCTATGGGGGCATAGCAATGGTAGCCAAAATAATGGGCTGCCAAGCATCTTGAACATGACCCTAAGGATGACGGGATGTTAATTGCTTAATCAAAGCCCCCCCCCTTCAATATACTTTGTGTCCCTCATTTACGCAAGTGTTTCCGTTATTTTGGCAGTGAAGATGGTCAAAATGGTTATTAGATGGTAAGTAGACATGGGGTGCCAGCTGGATAAAGACAGCATTAAAGTGATGGAAAGATAATTCTAAGAACATTGAATAGTCATATACTGTTTTTCTCTTGGCAGTAGTTGACTGTCTTACCTATCCTGAAACATCCCCAATCTTTGTCTGTATAAGTAGATATTTGATCATGTGAAATCAAACTTTAATCAGAACATTTAGGTCACACAAAGTACTGGACCGACAGCAAAGAAATCTGAATTTCTTTTGACATCAATTTTAAGTCAGTGAGGACCGTTCCAGAAAATGTATTAATCAAGTGACTAATACATTTGCACCTTGCTTTTTAGTTCTCCTCTTTAGAGCGTTTGATCTCACCCTCTGACGAACATTGAGATGATGTTAAGATCACAGAGATAATGAAAGAAGAATTTCAACAAGGCACTCCTCTAAATTCATTTTGTGTATCAAGTGAAGTTGTAACCTAAAATTAAAGTCAAAATAAATGATTAAAGAGATCAATGCAATGCTACACTGCTCTTTTAACATAGCTGTTCAAAATTCATGAGCCATCTCAGACCACATAGATTTAATACAATTCAAACCTTGTAGTGTATTTAATATGGAACAGACAGTATAGTCTTTGATGTATTCCCATGTATGTCTTTATGATACATATCATGGCTATGGAGGCAAACCAATTTCCCTATGATATTAATAGAGTATAATTACATGGCAATGCCTGAGAATCCGGTGTTTGGAGGATATTAGCATGGGTGTTGTTCGGCCCGAAACAAAGTGCCAATATACAGTTGAAGTTGGAAGTCTACATACACCTCGGATGGAGTCATTAAAACTCTTTTTTCAACCACTCCAAAAATGTCTTGCTAACAAACTATAGTTTTGGCAAGTCGGTTAGGACATCTACATTCTGCATGACACAAGTAATTTTTCCAACAATTGTTTACAGACAGATTATTTCACTTATAATTCACTGTATCACAATTCCAGTGGGTCAGCAGTTTACATACACTAAGTTGACTGTGCCTTTAAACAGCTTGGAAAATTCCAGAAAATAATGTCATGGCTTTAGAAGCTTCTGATAGGCTAATTGACATAATTTGAGTCAATTAGAGGTGTACCTGTGGATGTATTTCAAGGCCTACTTTCAAACTCATTGCCTTTTTGCTTGACATCATGGGAAAATCAAAAGAAATCAGCCAAGACCTCAGAGAAAAAATTGTAGACCTCCACAGGTCTGGTTCATCCTTGGGAGCAATTTCCAAACTTCTGAAGGTACCACGTTCATCTGTACAAACAATAATACGCAAGTATAAACATAATGGCACCACGCAGCCATCATTCTGTTCAGGAAGGAGACGGATTCTGTCTCCTAGAGATGAACGTACTTTGGTGCGAAAAGTGCAAATCAATCCCAGAACAACAGCAAAGGACCTTGTGAAGATGCTGGAGGAAACGAGTAAAAAGGTATCTATTTCCACAGTAAAACGAGTCCTATATCTACATAACCTGAAAGGCCGCTCAGCAAGGAAGAAGCCACTGCTCCAAAACTGCCATAAAAAAGCCAGACTATGGTTTGCATCTGCACTTGGGGACAAAGATCGTACTTTTTGGAGAAATGTCCTCTGGTCTGATAAAACAAAAATATAACTATTTGGCCATAATGACCATCGTTGTGTTTGGAGGAAAAAGGGGGACGCTCACAAGCCAAAGAACACCATCCCAACCCTGAAGCACGGGGGTGGCAGCATCATGTTGTGGGGGTGCTTTGCTGCAGAAGGGACTGGTGCACTTCACAAAATAGATGAGGTTGGAAAATAATGTGGATATATAGAAGCAACATCTCAGGACATCAGTCAGGAAGTTAAAGCTTGGTCGCAAATGGGTCTTCCAAATGGATAATACTTCCAAAGCATACTTCCAAAGTTGTGGCAAAATGGCTTAAAGACCACAAAGTCAAGGTATTGGAGTGGCCATCACAAAGCCCTGACATCAATCCCATAGAAAAGTTGTGGGCAGAACTGAAAAAGCGTGTGTGAGCAAGGAGGCCTACAAACTTGACTCAGTTACACCAGCTCTGCCAGGAGGAATGGGCCAAAATTCACCCAACTTATTGTGGGAAGCTTGTGGAAGGCTACCCGAAAGGTTTGACCCAAGTTAAACAATTTAAAGGCAATGCTACCAAATGCTAATTGAGTGTATGTAAACTTCTGACCCACTAGGGACGTGATGAAAGAAATAAAAGCTGAAATAAATCATTCTCTCTACTATTATTCTGACATTTCACATTCTTAAAATAAAGTGGTGATCCTAACTGACCTAAGACAGGGAATTTTTACTAGGATTAAATGTCAGGAATTGTGAAAAACTGAGTTTAAATGTCTTTGGCTAAGGTGTATGTAAACTTCTGTTTTCATCTGTATCTAGATGTATTTATTTATCAGTTGAACCTACCTGTTCACCAAGTTTGCACACACTATATATATATTTATATATATAGTGTGTGATGTAAGATAAGGGAGGAAAGATAAGGGAGGTAAGGCAAAAAATAGGCCATAGCGGCAAAATAAATACAATTTAGCAATTAAACACTGGAGTGATAGATGTGCAGAAGATAAATGTGCAAGTAGAGATACTGGGGTGCGAAGGAGCAAAAATAAATAAGAAACAGTATGGGGATGAGGTAGTTGGATGGACTATTTACAGATGGGCTATGTACAGGTGCAGTGATTTGTGAGCTGCTCTGACAACTGGTCCTTAAAATTAGCGAGGAAGATATGAGTCTCCAGCTTCAGTGATTTTTTCAATTCGTTCCAGTCATTGGCAGCAGAGAACTGGAAGGAAAGGAGGCCAAAGAGGAATTGGCTTTGGGGGTGACCGGTGAGATATACCTGCTGGAGCGCGTGCTACTGTTGGGTGGTGCTATGGTGACCAGTGAGTTGAGATAAGGCTGGGCTTTACCCAGCAAAAGGGGCAAGGCCTTTCTATAAGCAAAGACTTATAGATGACCTGGAGACAGTGGGTTTGGCGACTAATATGAAGCGAGGGCCCGCCAACGAGAGCATTCAGGTCGCAGTGGTGGCTAGTATATGGGGCTTTGGTGACAAAACGGATAGCACTGTGATAGACTACATCCAATTTGCTGAGTAGAGTGTTGCAGGCTATTTTGTAAATGACATCACCGAAGTCAAGGATCGGTAGGATAGTCAGTTTTACAAGGGTATGTTTGGCAGCATGAGTGAAGGATGCTTTGTTGCGAAATAGGAAGCCGATTCTAGATTTAGTTTTGGATTGGAGATGCTTAATGTGAGTCTGGAAGGAGATATTACAGTTTAACCAGACACCTAGATATTTGTAGGTGTCCACATATTCTAGGGTGGCCTATACTTGTAATAGGCTTTACAAAGGCTTTACAAAGAGATTGAAAGGCCTTGCCCCTTTTAAAACCAGAATCCAATCCAGATACAGAGCAATAAACCCTCATTAAATGTTAGTGTGTGACAACATAAACAGTAGCATTATCCTTCTCAACTTTGTCAAACTTAACTTTCACTCCCCCACTGTGTAAGAAAATATGATTTTTTCATGCCATAACTATATTATTTGTTTGTTGATCAATAACCGGGTACAGAAATCCATTAGGCCCGATTGCTGTGCTGGGATGGTTACTGTGTAGAGGCTAAGCAAATTCCTGCTTGTATGAGACAGAAGATTGTCAAATGTGAAGAGACAAAATAATACCACCCCTTACAAGTTAGGGCTCAATTACAACAAGCCTTGGCTGTCTCAGGTTACACACATTTCCCTCTTCTGTCATCTCTTATTCCCACAGGAGAATCTGAAAAGGACATTAGATATCTGCCAACAAATGCAATCTAGTTTTAAACCAATTCTTATTTGATCGAAATCCTGTTGGTAAATCTCTTTTCAGACCTCCAGGAGGTCAACAAACAGACAGTTTTGAACCACAAAAATGTTGTGAAAGGACCTGACCACTCTTTCTAAACCAGACAATATAAAAGTTGATCAAACTGGAACCAGAGCACAGTATAGCAGCACACAGTATAATGACGAGGCATCATTCTCCAGTGTGCTCAAGAGAATAATAAAAATTCAAGATGAGTATTTCATTTGAAAAAGAATGGTAGGAAATGTCAAGTTGACTGTCATTAAAGACGCGTGACATTTTTATTCCATCTTTTAAGGCAGCAATTCCATCTCTCCAAACAGAGGCCCTAATCTCTCTCCCTTTTCAATAGACAGAAGAAAGACAGATTAACTCCATTCCTCTTTGACTTTACTGAATAAAGAAAACAATACATTTCTCATTTAACTGTAATCCTGTGCCACGGCTCTGGGGCGGGAATAATACTGTAGGAAGGAGAGATAGAAAGATGCAACGGCCTTGGATATGAATTCAGGAGGCAGCCTCCATATTTGCTCATCTTTTTTCATTTTCTTTTTAAAAAGTGCAGCAGTTGATCGAGAGAGAGGAAGAAGGGAGGGAGATGGAGAGGAATAGAGAAAGAGAGAGACACACATAAGAGACATGATGGAGTGACAGACAGAGAGAGTGTGAGAAAGGGAAAGCGGAAGAAAGGAAGAGAGAAATGAGAGACAGAATGAGGTTTACAGCTACAATATATCAGAGTCAATATGGGAAAGGGAAAGGGGGGATACCTAGTCAGTTGTCCAACTGAATGTATTCAACTGAAATGTGTCAGGGCAAAGGTCCAAAATGAGGTGGCTGCAGAGAAGTGAGGCTTCAAAGTCAGTACAGTATAAAGCACAGCGCATCAGTCAGCCTAGTGGATGAAACGCACACTGACACAAGCAGACATATTGTTGTTCACTGCATATATCACAGGGCATGCAGGGCACAGGAAATGGAGACGGGTCCTCCATACCATAACCTGCTTCATAACTTCTCGTGCATCATGGGAAACAGAGTTCATGATGAAGTTTACACACAGAGTGTGGATCATCTTTCAGTCTGACAGCTTCTTGCTAGGAATTCAGTTCTTCTCTAAATGCATTTGACCCAGGTGTAAGGATTGACCCAGGAGTGTAGGACAGCGAGAGTGAGAAGGAGGCAGCTAGTACAGAGCCATATACAGTGAAGGCTGAGGTCAGGGTTGTGTGTCTCGTGTCTACAGGAGCAGCAACACTGGAGAACAAAGTGAAGCCCTGGAGCTCCTCCAGTGAGACCTTAAACAAAGAATTGTCAGAATGCAGGAGAGAGCTGTCAGAGCCAGGCCCCAATCCTTTACACAATGTGCCTCAAACTCGTGTCTCCCTCAACCCAAGGCTATGAATTACTGTGTCAACTCCTCAAAGTCTCCACACTCGCTCCCCTTCTCGCTGATGCCCTCAGCCAGATATAGAGATGACAGAAAGTTTAAGTCCAGCTTTCTCTTTTGTAAACAAGGAAGAGAAATCCCTTGTAACTTGTGTTTTCCCTAGGATTTTTCAACATCCCTGACTCATACCAGACTTAGTTTCCAGATTTAGTTTCCACTGTCTTTGTCATTCTTTTACTTTCTGCAGAGTGAATGAGAAAAGGAAGCTGAGGGAGGGGAGGAGGAAGCAAGGATAAAAACAAGAGAACAGCATGAAAGAGAGATACTGTACAGGGAAATTGGAATTGACCTGACATGCCTGAGCACAATTCCTTCTCTTTATTCAGTGGTGTTACAGACCCATTAAAAATGCAGGTTCCTATGATGAGAACAGCGGACGTGACATTTTGACTGAGGTGGAAAACAGACACGTATCCATAGCTTCCATGCGTGCTGTAGTTGCAGAGGTGGCGAGGGTAATGAATACAATACACAGCATTAGATGAATCTCAGAATAGAGAAACAAGAACTGCCAGGAAATGTCAGCATGGGGTAGGGATGCATTTGTTCTTTTCACAAATATATCAAGAAACCAGTTTATTCCAACAGTATGCAGTAGTTTTCAGTTGGCCTCAGAGATGATAACTGTTGGGAGACACATACCATTACCTCAAATCATTGAGGATAAAAGAGTTCAGGACAAAAGTGAGTTTTGTATTTGTTTATACTGTACATCAGTCACTCATTCACAATTTGACAAGAACTTGATAATGCCTCGAATTTCTCGGCGGCATCCCCTTTGTGTGGCCAAAAAGCTCCCTAAAAATCGAATCACCTCTCACTCACATGGCACTCCATCCCCTGATCAGGTCGTTCTCACAGGCTACAAGTGAAGATAGACACATTGGGCATGCAACTGTGCGTGTCCTTATCCATTTCCAAGGTGCATATTGTCCACATTTACTTTTTGTCAGCCATCAAGATGAGTAGTACTAATGAACAGCCAAAGCACTAGCCTCTGTCAATCTATGGGCCCCAATAGTATAAAACTCAACCTATTCTATTCTGTGCGAGAAATAAATATTCCAAACATAGATCTCAAATTAATACAACCACTAGCATCAAAAAACCTGTTTTACGCAATGAGGTTTATGCTACAGATCAGAGCTTTTAGCTTAAAATGTTGGTGCGGCAGGTAGCCTAATTGTTAGAGCGTTGAGCCAATAATAGAAAGGTTGCTCGATCCTCATTTTGTTTACCTCGCTGAAGTGTTCCCTAAAACACTTCAGCGAGCCGGCCTTTCTAATCGACCTGGCCCGGGTATCCTGGAAGGATATTGACCTCATGCCGTCAGTAGAGGATGCCTGATCATTCTTTAAAAGGAACTTCCTCACCATCTTAAGCATGCCCCATTCAAAAAAATGTTTAACCAGGAACAGATATAGCCCTTGGTAACTCTCCAGACCTGACTGGCCTTGACCAGCACAAAAACATCCTGTGGCGTTCTGTATTAGCATCGAAAAGCCTCAGTGATATGCAACTTTTCAGGGAAGTTAGGAACCAATATACACAGGCAGTTAGGAAAGCTAAGACTAGCTTTTTCAAGCAGGAATTTGCATCCTGTAGCACAAATTCAAAAAAGTTCTGGGACACTGTAAAGTCCATGGAGAATAAGAGCATCCCCTCCCAGGCTAGGAAACACTGTCACCACCGATAAATTCACTATAATTGAGAATTTCAAGAAGCATTTTTCTACAGCTGGCCATGCTTTGCACCTGGCTACCCCTACCCTGGTCAACAGCCCTGCACTCCCCACAGCAACTCGCCCAAGCCTCCTCGATTTCTCCATCATACAAATCCAGATAGCTGATGTTCTGAAAGAGCTGCACAATCTGGACCCCTACAAATCAGCCAGGCTAGACAATCTGGACCCTCTCTTTCTAAAAATGATCTGCTGAAATTGTTGCAACCCCTATCACTAGCCTGTTCAACCTCTCTATCGTATCGTCTGAGATTCCCAAAGATTGGAAAGATGCAGAGGTCATCCCTCTTTTCAAAGGGGGAGACACTGTAGACCCAAAATGCTACAGACCTATATCTATCCTATCCTGCCTTTGTAAAGTTTTCAAAAGCCAAGTTAACAAACAGATTACCGACCATTTCGAATCTCACCGTACCTTCTCCGCTATGCAATCTGGTTTCAGAGCTGGTCATGGGTGCACCTCAGCCACGCTCAAGCTAATAAATGATATCATAACTGCCATCGATAAGAGACATTACTGTGCAGCCATATTCATCGACCAGGCCAAGGCTTTCGAGTCTGTCAATCACCACATTCTTATCGGCAGACTCAACAGCCTTGGTTTCTCAAATGATTGCCTTGCCTAGTTTACCAACTACTTCTCAGGTAGAGTTCAGTATGTCAAATCGGAGGGCCTGTTGTCCGGACCTCTGGCAGTCTCTATGGGGGTGCCACAGGGTTAAATTCTTGGGCCGACTCTCTTCTCTGTATACATCAATGATGTCGCTCTTGCTGCTGGTGATTCTCTGATCCACCTCTACGCAGACGAAACCATTCTGTATACCTCTTGCCCTTCTTTGGACACTGTGTTAACTAACCTCCAAATGAGCTTCAATGCCATACAACTCTCCTTCCGTGGCCTCCAACTGCTCTTAAATGCAAGTAAAACTAAATGCATGCTCTTCAACTGATCACTGCCCTGACCTGCCCGCCTGTCCAGCATCACTACTCTGGACGGCTCTGACTTAGAATATGTGGATAACTACAAATACCTAGGTGTCTGGTTAGACTGTAAACTCTCCTTCCAGACTCACATTAAGCATCTCCATTCCAAAATTAAATCTAGAATCGGCTTCCTATTACGCAACAAAGCATCCATCACTCATGCTGCCAAACATACCCTCGTAAAACTGCCCATCCTACCGATCCTCAACTTTGGTGAACCAGGCGAGGCAGTCATTAGAGAAACCAAGGCTGTTGAGTATGCCAATAAGAATACAGTGATTGACAGAGTCGAAAGCCTTGGCCAGGTCGATGTAGACGGTTGCACAGTACTGTTTTTTATCAATGGTGGTTATGATATTGTTAAGAACCTTGAGCGTGGCTGAGGTGCACCCCCGTGACCAGCTCGGAAACCGGATTGCATAGCGGAGAAGGTACTGTGGGATTTGAGATGGTTGGTGATCTGTTTGTTCACTTGGCTTTCAAAGACTTTGAAAAGGGCAGGACAGGATGGTTATAGGTCTGTAACATTTTGGGTCTCGAGTGTCTCCCCCTTTGAAGAGGGGGAAGACCATGGCCGCTTTCCAATCTTTAGGAATCTCAGACGATACGAAAGAGAGGTTGAACAGACTAGAAATAGGGGTTGCGACAATTGCGGTGGATAACTTTAGGAAGACACGGTCCAGATGGTCTAGCCCAGCTGATTTTTAGGGATCCAGATTCTGCAGCTCTTTCAGGAAGTCAGCTGTCTGGATTTGGGTGAAGGAGAAGTGGGGTGGGGGGCATGTGCCAGTTGCTGCGGGGGGTGCAGAGCTGTTGGCCGGGGTTGGGGTAGCCAGCCGTTGAGAAATGCTTATAGAAATTCTCGATTATCGAGGATTCATCGGTGGTGACAGTGTGTGCTAGCCTCAGTGCAATGGGCAGCTGAGAGGAGGTGCTCTTATTCTCCATGGACTTTACAGTGTCCCAAAAAGTTTTGGAATTAGTGCTGCAGGATTCAAATTTCTGTTTGAAAAAGCCAGCCTTTGCTTTCTTAACTGACTGTGTATATTGGTTCCTGACTTCCCTGAAAAGTTGCATGTCGCAGGGACTATTCGAAGCTAGTGCAGTATGCCACAGGGTGTTTTTGTGCTGGTCAAGGGCAGTTAAGTCTGGAGTGAACCAAGGGCTATATCTGTTCTTAGTTCTACATTTTTTTGAATGGGGCCATGCTTATTTAAGAAGGTGAGGAAGGCACTTTTGAAGAACAACCAGACATCTGCTACTGACGGGGCGAGGTCAATATCCTTCCAGGATACCTGGAAGTCGATTAGAAAGGCCTGCTCGCAGAAGTGTTTTCGGGAGCGTTTCACAGTGATGAGGGGTGGTCGTTTGACCGCGGACCCATAACGGATGCAGGCAATGAGGCAGAGGTGTATTTAGAGGGCAAGTTGGTCAGGATGATATCTATGAGGGTGCCCATGTTTACGGATTTGGGGTTGTACCTGGTAGGTTCCTTGATAATTTGTGTGAGATTGAGGGCATCTAGCTTAGATTGTAGGACGGCCAGGGTGTTAAGCATATCCCAGTTTAGATCACCTAACAGTACAAACTCTGACGATAGATGGGGGACAATCAATTCACATATGGTGTCCAGGGCACAACTGGATCTGAGGGAGGTCTATAACAAGCTCCATCAGTGAGAGACTTATTTCTGGAGAGATGGATTTTTAAAAGTAGTAGCTCGAACTGTTTGGGCATAGACCTGGATAGTAGGACAGAACTCTGCATGCTTTCTCTACTGTAGATTGCAAGGCTGGGGCCGACAGATAAACAAAATTAAGTACCGCGTTAATGAACAGTCCTGTAGGCATCAGCTGTGTAGCCGAGTGATCATAAGATCCAATAAGCAGCAATGGACGAAACAGGCTGGGCGAGCGGGAGACACGGCACTTAGAGAGTTAGTGGGCCGGTGCTAGTAGCTGGGTCCTCACCGACATCAAAGACGCAGAGGCCGGTTGAGAGCACATCGGCCGAAATACGTCAGCAGACCAGTCGTGATGGATCGGCGGGGCTCAGTGTCGACAAAGGGTCCAGGCCAATTGGCAAGAGAAGTATTGTAGTTGGTGTTCTTTGTTTGCTAGCCAGGGAAATGGGCCTAGCTCGAGGCTAACTGGTGCTGTCTTCTGGACAAGGGCGTTAGCCACGATAGCCACTCGGTAGCAGCTAGCTAGCTGCGATGATCGGTGTAATGATCCAGAGCTTGCGGCAGGAATCCAGTGATGTAGTGGAGAGAAAAAAGCAGTCCAATATGCTCAGGGCAGATATCGCGCTATGCAGACTGGCAGATATTTTCCGGGCTATCCGGGCTAAAGCGGCTGGTGTCTGTGCTAAAGGTAAAGACTGCTAGCACAGTGGCTAACAATGACTAAATAGCAAGAAGCTATTTCACTGGCTAGCTTCTGAAGGCTAGCTTCTATTGGAAGTTCCAGTTATAAGGTCTAAAACAAATACAGTTATGGACCTTATAAATACAGTCAGCTCGTTATCTGTATAAAAGACACCTGGGAGCCAGAAATCTTTCTGATTGAGAGGGGGTCAAATACTTATTCCCCTCATTAAAATGCAAATCAATTTATAAAATTTTTGACGTGTGTTTTTCTGGATATTTTGTTGTTATTCTGTCTCTCACTGTTCAAATAAACCTACCATTAAAATTATAGACTGATCATTTCTTTGTCAGTGGGAAAATGTACAAAATCAGCAGGGGATCAAATACTTTTTTCCCTCACTGTAGCTGATCCATACCACGTTGGGTGAGGCGGGTTGCAGGAAGGTATATTTAATTTGAAAATGGAAAAAGAGATTGAAATGTATACAGAAAAACGATATGCAGGGGCAATCAACAACGTGAGGGAGTCTAGGTGAGTCCACTGAGCGCAACTGTGCGTAATGATGGTAACAGGTGCGCATAATGATGTGTAGCCTGGCGCCCTCGAGGTCCAGGGAGGGGGAGCAAGAGCAGGCTTGACAAACTGGCTATTCAATCTCTCCCAATCCCAGTGCTGTGCCCACTTGCTTCAAGATGTGTATTCATATAAGTGTTCCTGTACCCAAGACAGCAAATGTAACTGAACTAAAGGACTATCGCCCCGTAGCATTCACTTCTGTCATCAGGAAGTGCTTTGAAAGGCTAGTTAAGGATCAAATCACCTCCACCTTAACTGACACCTTACATCCACCCCAATTTGCATACCGGCTCAATAGATCCACAGACAATGCTATTGCCATCCCACTGCACACTGCCCTATACCATCTGGACAAGAGGAATACCTATGTAAGAATGCTGTTCATTGACTATAGCTCAGCCTTCAACACCATAGTACCCTTCAAGTTTGGGGCCCTGGGTCTGAACCCTGCCTTGTGCATCTGGAGGGCCACCCCCAGGTGGTGGAGGTAGAAGACAACACAGCGGCCCAACAAGGGTGTGTGTGCCTCAGCCCAATCCTGTACTCCCTGTTCACCCATGACTGCGTGGCCACACACGCCTCCAACTCAATTATCAAGTTTGAAGACGACATATCAGTAGCACGCCAGATTACCAACAAGGAGGAGAGGGCCCTGGCTGAGTGGTGCCAGGAAAATAACCTCTCCCTCAACGTCAATAAAATGTAGGAGATCCTCATGGACTTTAGGAGACAGCAGAGTGAGCACGCCCCCACCCACATCGACAGGACCACAGTGGAGAAGGTGAAAAGTTCCTCGGCGTACTCATCACTGACAATCGGAAATGGTCCACCCACACAGACAGTGTGGTGAAGAAGGCACAACAGGAGGCTGAATAAATTTGGCTTGGCCCCTAAGACCCTCACAAACTTTTACAGATGCACCATTGACAGCATCCTGTCGAGCTGTATCACCGCCTGGTACTGCAACTGCCATGCCCGCAACCGCAGGGCTCTCCAGAGGGTGGTGTGGTCTGCCCAACGAATCACAGGGGGCACTCTGCCTGCCCTCCAGGACACCTACCGCACCCGATGTCACAGGAAGGCAAAAAGATCATCAAGGACATCAACCAAGGACATCAACTGAGCCATGGCCTATCATCCAGAA